>NC_058404.1:21322025-21444509 GCF_002201575.2 Neomonachus schauinslandi
TTCTTCTTTTTTTTTTTTCTTAACATATATTGCATTATTTGTTTCAGAGGTACAGATCTGAGATTCAAGTG
Organism: Neomonachus schauinslandi; assembly: GCF_002201575.2. Classification (NCBI taxonomy): domain Eukaryota; kingdom Metazoa; phylum Chordata; class Mammalia; order Carnivora; family Phocidae; genus Neomonachus; species Neomonachus schauinslandi. The sequence goes on from NC_058404.1 coordinate 21,322,097, forward strand.
TCTTGCACAATTCACAGCGCTTACCAGAGCACATACCCTCCCCAGTGTCTATCACCCAGTCACCCCATCCTTCCCACCCCACCCCCCACTCCAGCAACCCTCAGTTTGTTTCCTGAGGTTAAGAATTCCTCATATCACTGAGATCATATGATACATGTCTTTCTCTGTTTGACTTATTTCACTCAACATAATACCCTCCAGTTCCATCCACGTCGTTGCAAATGGCAAGATCTCATTCTTTTTGATAGCTGCATAATATTCCATTGTATATATATACCACATCTTCTTTATCCATTCATCTGTCGATGGACATCTTGGCTCTTTCCACAGTTTGGCTATTGTGGACATTGCTGCTATAAACATCGGGGTGCACGTACCCCTTCGGATCCCTACTTTTGTATCTTTGGGGTAAATACCCAGTAGTGCAATTGCTGGATCATATGGTAGCTCTATTTTCAACTTTTTGAGGAACCTCCATACAGTTTTCCAGAGTGGCTGCACCAGCTTGCATTCCCACCAACAGTGTAGGAGGGTTCCCCTTTCTCCGCATCCCCGCCAACATCTGTCATTTCCTGACTTGTTAATTTTAGCCATTCTGACTGGTGTGAGGTGGTATCTCATTGAGGTTTTGATTTGGATTTCCCTGATGCCAAGCAATATTGAGCACTTTTTCATGTGTCTGTTGGCCATTTGGATGTCTTCTTTGGAAAAATGTCTGTTCATGTCTTCTGCCCATTTCTTGATTGGATTCTTTGTTCTTTGGGTGTTGAGTTTGATGAGTTCTTTATAGATTTTGGATACTAGCCCTTTATCTGATACGTCATTTGCAAATATCTTCTCCCATTCTGTCGGTTGTCTTTTGGTTTTGTTGACTGTTTCCTTTGCTTTGCAAAAGCTTTTTATCTTGATGAAGTCCCAATAGTTCATTTTTGCCCTTGCCTCCCTTGCCTTTGGCGATGTTTCTAGGAAGAAGTTGCTTCGGCTGAGGTCAAAGAGGTTGCTGCCTGTGTTCTCCTTTAGGATTTTGATGGACTCCTGTCTCACACTGAGGTCTTTCAACCATTTGGAGTCTATTTTTGTGTGTGGTGTAAGGAAATGGTCCAGTTTCATTCTTCTGCATGTGGCTATCCAATTTTCCCAACACCATTTGTTGAAGAGACTGTCTTTGTTCCATTGGACATTCTTTCCTGCTTTGTCAAAGATGAGTTGACCATAGAGTTGAGGGTCCATTTCTGGGCTCTCTATTCTGTTCCACTGATCTATGTGTCTGTTTTTGTGCCAGTACCATGCTGTCTTAATGATGACAGCTTTGTAATAGAGCTGGAAGTCCGGAATTGTGATGCCGCCGGCTTTGCTTTTCTTTTTCAACATTCCTCTGGCTATGAGGGGTCTTTTCTGGTTCCATACAAATTTTAGGATTATTTGTCCCATTTCTTTGAAAAAAGTGGATGGTATTTTGATGGGGATTGCATTGAATGTGTAGATTGCTCTAGGTAGCATTGACATCTTCACAATATTTGTTCTTCCAATCCATGAGCATGGAACGTTTTTCCATTTCTTTGTGTCTTCCTCAATTTCTTTCATGAGTGTTTTATAGTTTTCTGAGTACAGATCCTTTGTCTCTTTGGTTAGATTTATGCCTAGGTATCTTATGGTTTTGGGTGCAATTGTAAATGGGATCGACTCCTTAATTTCTCTTTCTTCTGCCTTGTTGTTGGTGTATAGGAATGCCACTGACTTCTGTGCATTGATTTTATATCCTGCCACTTGACTGAATTCCTGTATGAGTTCTAGCAGTTTTGGGGTGGAGTCTTTTGGGTTTTCCACATAAAGTATCATATCATCTGCAAAGAGTGAGAGTTTGACTTCTTCCTTGCCAATTTGGATGCCTTTGATTTCTTTTTGTTGTCTGATTGCTGTGGCTAGGACTTCCAATACTATGTTGAATAGCAGTGGTGATAGTGGACATCCCTGCCGCGTTCCTGACCTTAGGGGGAAAGCTCTCAGTTTTTCCCCATTGAGAATGATATTCGCTGTAGGTTTTTCATAGATGGCTTTTATGATATTGAGGTATGTACCCTCTATCCCTATACTCTGAAGAGTTCGGATCAAGAAAGGATGCTATACTTTGTCAAATGCTTTTTCTGCATCTATTGAGAGGATCATATGATTCTTGTTCTTTCTTTTGTTAATGTATTGTATCACATTGATTGATTTGCGGATGTTGAACCAACCTTGCAGCCCAGGGATAAATCCCACTTGGTCGTGGTGAATAATCCTTTTAATGTACTGTTGGATCCTATTGGCTAGTATTTTGGTGAGAATTTTTGCATCCATGTTCATCAGGGATATTGGTCTGTAATTCTCCTTTTTGATGGGGTCTTTGTCTGGTTTGGGGATCAAGGTAATGCTGGCCTCATAAAATGAGTTTGGAAGTTTTCCTTCCATTTCTGCTTTTTGGAACAGTTTCAGAAGAATAGGTATTAATTCTTCTTGAAATGTTTGGTAGAATTCCCCTGGGAAGCCATCTGGCCCTGGGCTTTTGTTTTTTGGGAGATTTTTGATGACTGCTTCAATTTCCTTAGTGGTTATAGGTCTGTTCAGGTTTTCTATTTCATCCTGGTTCAGTTTTGGTAGTTGGTACATCTCTAGGAATGCATCCATTTCTTCCAGGTTATTTAATTTGCTGGCATAGAGTTGCTCATAATATGTTCTTATAATTGTTTGTATTTCTTTGGTGTTGGTTGTGATCTCTCCTCTTTCATTCATGATTTTGTTGATGTGGGTCATTTCTCTTCTCTTTTTGATAAGTCTGGCCAGGGGTTTATCAATCTTGTTAATTCTTTCAAAGAACCAGCTCCTAGTTTCGTTGATCTGTTCTACTGTTCTTTTAGTTTCTATTTCATTGATTTCTGCTCTGATCTTTATTATTTCTCTTCTCCTACTGGGTTTAGGCTTTATTTGCTGTTCTTTCTCCAGCTCCTTTAGGTGTAGGGTTAGGTTGTGTACTTGAGACCTTTCTTGCTTCTTGAGAAAGGCTTGTATTGCTATATACTTTCCTCTTAGGACTGCCTTTGCTGCATCCCAAAGATTTTGAATAGTTGTGTTTTCATTTTCATTGGTTTCCATGTATTTTTTTAATTCTTCTTTAATTTCCTGGTTGACCCATTCGTTCTTCAGTAGGATGCTCTTTAGCCTCCATGTATTTGAGTTCTTTCTGACTTTTGTCTTGTGATTGAGCTCTAGTTTCAAAGCATTGTGGTCTGAAAATAGGCAGGGAATGATTCCAATCTTTTGGTACCGGTTGAGACCTGATTTATGACCTAGGATGTGATCTATTCTGGAGAATGTTCCATGGGCACTAGAGAAGAATGTGTATTCCGTTGCTTTGGGGTGGAATGTTCTGAATATGTCTGTAAAGTCCATTTGGTCCAGTGTGTCATTTAAAGTCTTTAGTTCCTTGTTGATCTTTTGCTTAGACGATCTGTCCATTTCAGTGAGGGGGTTGTTAAAGTCCCCCACTATTATTGTATTGTTGTCGATGTGTTTCTTTGCTTTTGTTATTAATTGGCTTATATAATTGGCTGCTCCCATGTTAGGGGCATAGATATTTACAATTGTTAGATCTTCTTGTTGGATAGATCCTTTAAGTAGGATATATTGTCCTTCCTCATCTCTTATTACAGTCTTTGGTTTAAAATCTAATTTGTCTGATATAAGGATTGCCACCCCAGCTTTCTTTTGGTGTCCATTAGCATGGTAAATGGTTTTCCACCCCCTCACTTTCAATCTGGGGGTGTTTTGGGGTCTAAAATGAGTCCCTTGCAGACAGCATATCGATGGGTCTTGTTTTTTAATCCAATCTGATAGCCTGTGTCTTTTGATTGGGGCGTTTAGCCCATTCACATTCAGGGTAACTATTGAAAGATATGAATTTAGTGCCATTGTCTTGCCTGTAAGGTGACCGTTACTGTATATTGTTTGTGTTCCTTTCTGGTCTATGTTACTTTTAGGCTCTCTCTGCTTAGAGGACCCCCTTCAATATTTCTTGTAGGGCTGGTTTCGTGTTTGCAAATTCCTTTAGTTTTTGTTTGTCTTGGAAGCTTTTTATCTCTCCTTCAATTTTCAATGACAGCCTAGCTGGATATAGTATTCTTGGCTGCATATTTTTCTCATTTAGTGCTCTGAATATATCCTGCCAGTCCTTTCTGGCCTGCCAGGTCTCTGTGGATAGGTCTGTTGCCAATCTAATGTTTCTACCCTTGTAGGTTACAGATGTCTTCTCCCGAGCTGCTTTCAGGATTTTCTCTTTGTCTATGAGACTCGTAAGTTTTACTATTAGATGTCGGGGTGTTGACCTATTTTTATTGATTTTGAGAGGGGTTCTCTGTGCTTCCTGGACTTTCATGCCTGTTTCCTTCCCCAAATTAGGGAAGTTCTCTGCTATAATTTGCTCCATTATACCTTCTGCCCCTCTCTCTCTTTCTTCTTCTTCTGGGATCCCAATTATTCTAATGTTGTTTCGTCTTATGGTATCGCTTATCTCTCGAATTCTGCCCTCGTGATCCAGTAGTTGTTTATCTCTCTTTTTCTCAGCTTCTTTATTTTCCATCATTTCATCTTCTATATTACTGATTCTCTCTTCTGCCTCATTTATTCTAGCAGTTAGCGCCCCCATTTTTTTATTGCACCTCATTAATAGCCTTTTTGATTTCTACTTGGTTGGATTTTAGTTCTTTTACTTCTCCAGAAAGGGTTTCTCTAATAAGTTCCGTATTTTTTTCAAGCCCAGCCAGTATCTTTAAAGTGATGATTCTGAACTCTAGATCTGACATTGTACTAATGTCCGTATTGAGTAGGTCCCTGGCAGTCGGTACTACCTCTTGTTCTTTTTGTTGAGGTGATTTTTTCCGTCTTGTCATTTTGTGCAGAGGAGAATAGATGAATGAGAGAACAAAATGCTAGCAGAGTAACAACGTCCCCAGAAAATATACTCTAAACAAATCAGAAAAAACCTTCCAGAAAGTGGTCGCTTTTCTGATGAGAGAGTTGTTGCTCTTCTTTTCTTCGATCTCCTGTTGAGTTTGTAGGTGTTCAGAATGGTTTGATCCCTATCCAGCTGAATTCCTGAGAGGAGACGAAATCCAGGTCTCCTACTCCTCCACCATCTTGCTCCGCCCCCTGGAGTGGCCACATTTTAAGTCCTCAGCAGCCACATGGCCACCAAAATGGGTGGCGCAGGCCTCAAGTTACAAAATTTCTCGGTGAGTCTTGGTGGACAAATATCAGTAGTCTGTGTATGTCCATTTTTAAGACAATTCTTTAATTAGATAGCGTTAAACTACCTAAAAAAATCTTGACCCAGGTAAAAGAGATTAACTGAATTGCATTTGTAAAAAAAAAAAAAAAAGGAAAATAATTAAAATTTCCATAAATTTTAAAGATAAATTATATCAATACCTTAAGTTTTACACACTTTATACAATTACTGCTTTAAATTTATGCAAAATTGCCAGTGTTATGTTCATTATAGATATTGTTCCCTTCAATTAAATAAGAATAGGAAGATCTATAATTAAAACTTCAGAACTTAAAAAAACAAATACAACTAAAAATCAAGATTTCAGCAGTTCTAACATCTCCACTGAGTCCCAAGTAAGTGACTAGAGAAGTCACAGAAGTAACGTAAGTGCGGATGTGGTTGAGATCTCTGTGCCATGCTATTATTCACGTGTCTGTTTTATGGAATTGTATAGGAAAGATTTAATAACTACCCAAGACAGAACACAATGATTTTCAATAAGGGTTTGACAGTTTCAAGTATATAAATATGCTGACAGTCACCATAACAATGGTGCCAAAGCACTCATAATTGTGTACCTCCAGACATGGTCCTGGTATAGATGGGAAGATCTTTGGCTGCTCGCCTAAGAACTTCCTGATGGGCTTCTCCTCTTGGCTCTCTCTCCAACAATTCTTTCTCTGCATAAGAGAGATGGAACTGTGGGAGAAAATTAAATTTAAGTCAGTGTTCTCAAGAAATAGCACAGTGGTCTACTACACCTACAAAAAAGGTATATATAAGATATTAATGGTATCTATCATATAGATTCAGAGTGGTAACAGAGTTTGAATCTGGGCAAGTCCGTTAATCCGGTGTAGCCTTAGTTGATGAATCTAGAAAAAGGGAGTAATTAATAATACCTACTTCCTCAGATGTTTGTGAAACTCAAGAGGAATAGAGTATGTAAAATTGTTTTATAAACTGTAGAGGTCTCCCCTAATATTAGTTATGTTAATAAATGAAATGGCAAAATAAACAAATTTGGCTCAATGGATAAATTTTCAACTGGATATTACTAGGAATAAAAATAGAAACAAACCCATCAAACATGTTTTCTCATCTAAGTGAGTTTTAACTTAGGGATAATCATTACCTGAATTCTCTAGCACTCAAAAGAACTAATCATGCATTTTACTTTGTAAACTGCCAATTTGGCCTACCCAATTAAAAAATACTTATTTGAGAAAAATCAAATTGGTTTGGGCTACACACACACACACATACACACACACACACCACAAAAAACAGTTTTAAAAGTCTGTATAAAAAAGTATAAATGTGTTCCAGGAGACATGTACAAGGATATTCACAGCATTGATGTTTGAAATGTAAAAAATTAAACACAACCCAAATGTCCATCAAAAGGATAACAAACTGCAGTATGATAGATCCACATAATTGAATCCTATATTACACTGAACAATTAATGAATCACAGCTGTGCGCAACAGAGAATCTCACCATACTGTTGAAGAACAGATCATTTTACAGAACATATAGGATTCCATTTATATAAAATTTTAAAACGAGAAAGCTATACACTATAGGGACGGATATATAATTATATATACATATTTATATATATTTTATTATATATAATTTATATAAATTTACATATAAATTTATAAATAATATATTTATATACAAATATATAATAAAATTATTAAATATAAGTATATAATTATATATAAGTATATATTACATAAATTTATATATAAATATATATAATAAAATTATAAGGAAAAACAAGAGAATGATTAACACAAACTTCAGGAGAGTAGTTACTTCTTGACGAATGCAGGGAAATGCAATATGAAGGTACATAGGAAATACCGAAAATATAAATAATGTTTTCTATAATACTTGGGTGACTTTAGGTATTTTCATTTTATTATTCTTTAAACTGTGAATTATACATTCTTTTTTGTATGTATGATATATTTCACAATTTAAGTTTTGAAAAAGTGATCTAATTATGTCAATGAAGGAAAGAAAAGCAATTTGTTGAAAATGAGGTCATGATACTTGAGCCCAAATCTTTCTCTTTAGAGAAATAAAAATTAAAAATATATGTTTAGAGGTTGACAATTCTACCGAGGTTATTTTATTTTTTTTAAGATTTTATTTATTTATTTGAGAGAGAGAGAGACTGAGAGAATGAATGGGGGGAGGGGCAGAGGGAGAAGCAGGCTCCCCACCGAGCAGGGAGCCTGACGCAGAACTCGATCCCAGGACCCTAGGATCATGACCTGAGCCAAAGGCAGAGGCTTAACTGACTGAGCCACCCAGACACCCTACTGAGGTTATTTTAAAAAGAAAAACAAATCTCCAGTTTTCAAATGTAGATAATTTCTAAGTTACCATAATATTCCCATATGCATGACACTTAGTTAAATATACTATAAAATTTCAGACCCATTAAGGTAAAGAAAATAAAAAGTTTTCTTTAAGTATGAATTTACATAATATAAATTATTCTAAATTAGTATATCAAATTTACTGGCATTAAACTAGTAGATAGGTTATAGTTAAATCTTTAGGAGTTTCCAAGGTAACTGAAAAAAGTATTCTCCACATTAAATATTCCTTCTGTTGAAATCCACAGCATTTGCTTTCCTATCAATTAATTTCATAGTGTTTCAAAATTATACTTCAACCAGTCCTCTCTCAAATGAATACAAATAACAAATAAATGAAGGTCACATTTATGTGCATTTTTTCTGTCAGTTGCTCTTCACTTGCTTGCTACCTTACATCTCAGTTTTTAAAAAATGAGTAACAGAACTGAAAGACTCCTCAGATGTTTAATGCTTTTATTAATAAATAAACAACACACTGCATCAGGTCCAGAAAACCAAATACAGGTTGGCAGAATTATTACTCGTATAGGATGGATGTCCAAACATCTAATTCTACCTTGGAATGCACCAAATATACAGTCCTTTCCCCCAGAATACTTTGATGTGCAAAGGTATGTCATAGATTTGAAGAAAGACGACATTTGTAGAGATCTGAAAGAATGGAAGATTTCCTAGGGTGGAAAAGATAACGTCCCTGACCTACCACCAACCTACAGGTTATGACAGTCCTCTGGCCAATTAATGCATATTCTTTTGTTTAAATAGTTTTATCAACTTTGAAACACTGTAGATTCATAGAAAATTTGAGAAAATATTACATGGTTCCCATATATCTTCTCACCAAATTGCCCGCAGTATTAAACATCATATATTAGTACATTATGACACATTTACCACAATTAGTAAATAAATACTGATACATTATTATTAACTAAAGTCCATAGTTTATTCAGATTTCTTAAGTTTTCTTTAGTTTTTACTGAATTTCTTTTTCTGTTCCAGGATCCCATCCAGTATGCCACAGTACATTTATTCGTCCTATCGCCTTAAGTTCCTCCTGACCGTGACAGTTTCTCAGCTTTTCCTTGTTTTTATTGACCTTGAGAGTTTTGAGTATTCTGGCCAGCTATTTTATAAGATGCTTCTCTATTAAAATTTGATGTTTTTCTCATGATTGGTTTGAGATTAGTTGTCAGGGGGATGAAGACCCCAGAGGTAAAATGCCATTCTTACCACATCCTATCAGGGCATATGGTATCAACATTGCCTATCAGTGCTGACGTGAACCTCGGTCACCTGGTTGAGGCAGTGTTTGTCAGCTTTCTCGACTCCAAAGTTCCTCATGATTTTCCCTTTTCTATCCTGTACTCTTTGAAAGAAATTCACCACATGCAACCTACATTTATGGAGTGGGGTTTTTATTCTTGTCCCTCTTAAAGGCAGAGTATCTACATTATTTGAAATTCTTCTATGAAAGAGACTTTTCTCCCTGTTTATTCATGCATTTATTCATTTACTTTTATCAGTAGACTCACAGATATTTATTTTATACTTTGGGTTATAATCCAATACTAGTTTATTTTATTGCTCAAATTGTTCTAGCTTTGGTCACTGGGAGTTTTCAATTGGCTCTGTGTCCCCCCGATAAGCCACCATCAACCTACAGATTGTCCCCAACTTACAGCAGTTCAACGATTTTTTGGCCTTTACAATGGTGTGAAAGTGCTGCGCATTCACTAGGAACCATACTTCAAATTCTGAATTTGTATCTTCTCCCAGGCTGGTGATATTCAGTATGATCCGCTCTCACGATGTGGGGTGCTGGCAGCAAGCCACAGCTCCTGCCCGTCACGCGATCACAAGGGTAAACACCCGATCCATGTAACAACCCTTTTGTCCCCACACAGCCACTGTTCTTCACGTTCAGTACAGTATTCAATAAATTAAGCAATTTATTATAAAATCGGCTTTGTGTTAATGATTTTGCCTAGACGTAGGCTAATGTAAGTGTTCTGAATATGTTTGAGGTCGGCTAGGCTAAGCTATCACGCTCAATGGGTTAGACGTATTAAGTGCATTTTTAACTTACTATATTTTCAACTTACAATGGGTTTATCAGGATGTAAACCCGTCATAAGTCAAGAAAGTACTCTATTTTATTAACTTTTGAGTACTACCTTACTTTTCATCCCTGTAAGATATTCTGGTTCATCTTTTTTAATTTTAATTTTTACTTTTTATTTAAGCATAATTAACACACAATGTTGTATTAGTTTCAGGTGTAGAACATACTGATTCAACAATTCTATATATTACTCCGTGCTCACCATGTTAAGTGTTGTCACCGTTTGTCACCATACAACATTATTACAATACTATTAACTATATGCCTTATGCCGTACTTTTTTCATCTCTGTGACTTATTTATTTTATAACTGGTAGTGTCTTTTTTTTTTTTTTAAAGATTTTATTTATTTATTTGAGAGAGAGAGAATGAGAGACAGAGAGCATGAGAGGGAGGAGGGTCAGAGGGAGAAGCAGACTCCCTGCCGAGCAGGGAGCCCGATGCGGGACTCGATCCCGGGACTCCAGGATCATGACCTGAGCGAAGGCAGTCGCTTAACCAACTGAGCCACCCAGGTGCCCTATAAGTGGTAGTTTCTAACTCTTAATCCCCTTTATCTATTTCACCCATCCCTCCACCCACACTCTTATTTCCTGCCCTAGTTCTAGAATCAGCCATTTCTCCAAGGATTCCTCCTTCCTTACCTAGAGAATGATATCAGAAACCAAGATCTGAAATCAGAGTTTTCAGGTTAAAGAAGAGTATAATTTTAAGAGGATATACAAATTAAGAAAAAAACCTGAAATCTAATTAACAAATAGAAAACTCACAGAATGGTATTTTTTGCTAGTTGTTTTTCACATAGGACAAAAAGGAACACACAATTTATCAGTATCTAAAATGTACAACTTAAAACATAGAACAGTCTTGCCCACTGACTTGGCAACCAACGGCTTTCTTAATGACAACATGCAAAGCCAAAGTTCTGATAAAACCGTTGGCACTGTAACTTGTGATCATTTTCTTTTCAAACAATTTGGCAAAGTGACTTAAATTTCCTTGATCTAGTAATTTGACTTTTGAGAATTTATATTAAGGAAATATTCCAAAACATAGGTAAAAAGTGTGTACAAAACATGTACAAACATGTTAACAAAATTATCTGTAATACAAAAAGTTGGGATCAGCCTAAAATTCCAACTTGGGATGTGACAGAGTAAATTTTTACATATTTCAGTGAGAAAAATATGCCATTATTAAAAATGACCGTAAACCAATGATGGACTACTATGTGGGGAAAAAAAAAACCTAGAATATGTGCATGTTGAATACAACTAGGAAAAATAACTCAAAAGAAATTCAGCATGTAAACTGGCTATATTAGCGTGGAGTGATTTTTTTTTTCCTTTCTCTTTTTGTTTAGTCTCCATTTTCAAAGTATAATTTAGTATGGTTATCTTACTTTCATGGGAGAAAATCTTATAAATTGAGAAACTATTAGCAATTTAACTATCCTGTTATTTAAAAAGGTAAATTTTATTTTCAGATTTCTTAGCATTCTCTCAATAGTAACAAGAAAGTATTAACATTATTTTCTTATACTACCCCTTCTCCTGCTATTTTAGTCCCATTTTTCTAAGATTTTTAGCAGTTGAGAGCACTTTATTGTCAACTTAATTAACAAGGATCCCTCATTTTACAATGGGAGGGTCTCTGGTTGCTGACCAATTAAAAGATTAGGGTGAGATCTTGCATTTTATTAATGGAATAACTCAAGATTCTTAGCCAGCAAGTCAGGACTCTTTCTTTCATAATAATGGTCTCCAAATTCTTCTGATCATGGACCCATCAGTAAAAAAATAATTTGAGACTGATATGCATATTTATTTATATATTTATTATTAGCTATTATATATGAAGTGTATATATATACTTTATATATTTTTTATATATTTCATATATATTTCTATAAATTTCTATGCCTTATATATGTAACTTAATTTTAAAAAAAGAAACACTAAAAACATAATTTATAAATGGAAGTGCTGCTATTTTTTCCCCAAGCTCCAACTGATGTCCTGGCTGCACCCCTGCCCCCAACTGTGGTGTGCACTTTCCATACTAGAGCATGTATGCTGGGAAGAGTGTAGGCTTGATGGTCAGAACAACTTTGCTTTGAATGTTAGCTCTGCCACACACTAGCTTTAGATGCCCTGGGATACTTAGCCAACATTCAGAGCCTACTGTTCCATTTGTAAAACAGTAATAAACAGTATCTATCTCACACAGTTGTAGGAATTGAATAAAGGGTATGGAGGGTTTTTTTGTAGAAAAATCACCAACAAAGCCTGCTACAGGTATAAATCACTGTCCTCAATCTCAACTGTTCCCTCAATACTGTGTCATTTCTTCTGTGTTTTTCATTTTACTTTCCCACTCTCTCCAACCACTATTTTGAACATCTGCTCTCCTCAACCTCAGTCAACCTACCTCCCTCCCATTCGTAGCCAATGATCTCACATATACTTTTAGGGAGAAATTAGAAGTTACTTCAACTTCTGCCAAAGCTATAAACACAAACCTGCATCTGTACACACCAGCTTCTACTCTACGTTGAATCATTTAGCAAATACTTACTGAGTACCTTTTATGGGTCAGATATTGCTCTAGGTACTAGCGATGGGTCAGTGAACAAAACAGATAAAGTTCATGCCATTGCAGAGCTTACATTCTAGAAATAATATAAAAAATGAATATGGAATGAGTTATAAAATGCTATGCTATGGAGGAAAATATAGCAAGGTTAAGGTTTATAGGGAATTCCGGGGATAGGATTTTACCATTTTATACAGAGTGGTCATGGAAAGCCTTAAAGATAAGGAAGGTATCATTTGAACAGAGACATAGAGATAGGAAGTAAGTAAGGGACCTGGCCACACAGTTACCTATGGGAAGAATGTTCCAGATCAAGGAAAAATACCAGGTTTCAAGACCCCTGAGGGAGAAACATGCATACTGACCTATGGGCAAGGAGACCAATGTGACTAAGGCAGCACTAAAGAGGGTCAGAAAGGTGGTGTGGGGGCAGGGCATGCGCAGCCTTTTAAGCGACAGTAGAGAATTGTTTTTACTCTGAGTGAGCTCCGATATCAAAGGAAAGTTCTGAGCAAAAGAATGATATGATCTGTCTTATGTTTTGAAAGGATCCCTGGATACTATGTTGAAAATACACAGAATAGGGAAACTGGTTGAAAGGGCTCTCAGATGTAGAGTGGGAAGAGTTAAAGTTGATTTTAGACCTCCAGTTTTGGGGTAAAGGATGAAATTTTGCAGGGCTCTGGGAAGGGAATGTAGGCAAGACTGTAAATAGTGAAACCGAATGGGAGACTGCTATGTCTCAGACAAAAGAGATGATTGAGACCCCAAATTAGGGTAATGGTATGAAAAAAAGAAAGAAAGGAAGAAAAGGGGGGGTTGTTGGAACAAGAAAAGAAAAATTAGGAAATAAAAATATCAGCAGGATTTGGATGTTGGGGGAGGGACAAGAAAGCGGGAGAATTCCAGGCAAGGCTGCCAAGCTGCCAGAAGGCTGGAATGTCAGGAAGGATGAGCTGGATGGCAGTGGCATTAACCAGTATAAGAAACAGATGAGTCACGGTTTGGGAAGGGGGATGGGGGTGACTTCAGCTTTTGATGTGCTGTGTCTGAGGTGTCAGTGGATTAAGGAGCTATGTTTGGCAGGGAAATATGTAAGTTTGCAACAGGAGAGGTCAGAGTTGGAAATAGATTTGGGAATTGTCAATACAGAGGTCATAGGTAAAGCACCAGAGAGGATGAGATCACCTACGACAGGAGTCTGCATTCTTCTTCATACTTACAACTAAGATCGGATGGGGGTAAGAGAGATAATAGGAAAGAAGTAAACATGGCAGGAGGAAGGAAAAAAAAAGGTAGGAAAAAAAATTAATGGAGAGTAGAAGAAAAACAGGCTACATGTAAAACATTTTAAGCCAAACATACCACTAATTCTGTGCAAATATCTGTGGTTTTATTTTTAATATCCTTTCCCAGGTCATACAGCGTATTTATTGGCCTTTTTGACCACAGCTGCATTTCTTAAACAGATTACTTCAGGGAACAATTTGCAGCGATGCCTAGACCTTTCTTTTTTCTTTCTTTTTTTTTAACTTGGCTAACTAAAACTCTACTATTATTACTGGAACAAAGTTTATTTCAATTCAACAAACATGTACCGGAATAAGTGCCAAGAATACAGAAAGGAGTAAGACATAGTCCTTTGCTCCAACAACTTTTAACCAGGGCGAAAGACAGAAACAAACACTTAGAATGATCTTTTCGAAGTGTAAATTTGACCATATCACTCTACTTAAAACCTTCTGTAGCTGAGAATGCTATTCCGCCCTCCCCCATTATCCACAATTTCTTTCTGACATGGTTAATATGGTTAACATGGCCACTGAGAATAAAGACTACATTCCCAACCTTCTGCACAAAGAAATGTGGCCATATAACTAAGTGCTAAAGTAAGTTGCCGGCATCAGCAACTTCCAGAAAGTATCCTTGAAGAGAAGGACATTTACTTCTACTCCTCTATCCTACTTTCTCTGCCCTGCTGTCTGGAAGGAAGACACGATGGCTGGAACTGAAGCATCCATCTTAGGCCAAGAGGTGATGTTGGAAATGGAGGCTACACATGTCAGAGCAAGAAGCTGTGGACTAGCTACAGACTTTGAATGTAAGAGATGATTAGTTACATTGTTATTTTGTTGTTGTTTCTGGTGGTTGACAGCCAAAGAATCTACTGTTAGTATGATAATTGATAATTATAATATAGCAATGTCTACCTTCAGCTCTATCTATATATCCATCCATCCACCCTGATGTCTGACTCTAAAGTAGAAATGGAACACACAACAGATTTAATATCAGATATACAATACTCACTCAGTGCAAAAATAGTATTTGCCAAGTGAAAATTCAAGTATTTACCAAAAGACACATTAATAAAAACAAATCAGTACACTCACTCAATAAGTTTGAAACATTAACAAAAAGACATAAAATTCATTCTTCAGACATCAATATTATTGATTTCCAACTTTAGGATAACTCTACTAATATTTTAACTTACTTCTTTTGAAGGATTCATTGGTAATGTAAAGATAGTTTTCCAGTATGACCAGACAAACATTGCAAAAAGTAGATGATAAGCAATCAGGCACACAACTAAAATGAGAAGAACATAATTATCATTATAATATGCAAATACAAATTGAAATCATGTTATTCACAGAAGATCTACTTGTTCTAAATTAACCAAATCCTTTAATAATTTAATTATTTAATATCCCATGAAAGGAAAGCTCTCATCTGTAGACAGGCCTATCTATTGGCCAAAAGGCTACAGCGACCTTTCCTAAATTATAAAAGTAAGGAAGCTATGCCTGCCATTTTAAATAATAAACACAGAATTAAACAAATGTTAAAACATTCAGGCTTTAAGAACTTCACTTCACTGACAAATAGCAAAAGCAGTTCCTATTTGAGAAGTTCTTTGCTAATTTTGCTTAGCAGTGGTCAAATCTGTTGGCCCTGATTGTTTAATGACTACATAATTAAACAGAGACCATCTGGACGAAAAGAGATTTACTCCAACAGGAGTCCAATGTCTTGTTTATCACATGGAACAATTGTTAAGAAAAGCATACTTTTTTCAGGCAATGTATATAAACACACTTTATATGATGTTTTAGTCTTGAAATGTACTATGCAAATATAAAATACTAATTTTGTATAGAGTGACAATGATCAATTCTGGATAATACATTAATATATAAATTAATTCTGTAAGACACAGTTGAATAAAATATGCCAATTTAAAATAAAGCATGTTTGGTATCTTAAAACTGTGTGGCAATTTTTTAAAGAATGGTGATACTCTTCATTTATTATTTATCTTCTTTTTAAAAAATGATTATACTCATAGAATCACTTAAAAATTCAATAATCCATTAAGGCACTTAAATCAGTGTGAAATGACTAGAGCTAATGACATTTTCCACAAACAGAATGGGTGACTCAGGTATGGGGTAATACTCTGAGTTGAAACAGGAGATTGTTGATATTCCTATATCTCAAAACCACAAGAATCTTTGGCACAATGGCTACCACTTCAAGG
The DNA here is from genome assembly GCF_002201575.2 of Neomonachus schauinslandi. NCBI lineage: Eukaryota > Metazoa > Chordata > Mammalia > Carnivora > Phocidae > Neomonachus > Neomonachus schauinslandi. The sequence continues at coordinate 21,338,064 of NC_058404.1, forward strand.
GAGAGGTCTTTGCCAAGTGCCTGAAGAATTCAGTCTGGAGACTGAGAGAAGTCTTTAACCCCACCTTGACTGCACAATCTCAAAGTATAATTTATTAATTCCAACCAAATCTAAACGAATACTACTTTTTAAAATTCTTTTTAAAATTTTATATCTAAAGCAATAATAAAACATATCTTACCTTGTTCTCCAACGTTTTCCATGGACACTATAGAAATAAACAGAAAAAAAAGAGATTATGACAATTATGGCAAACACAGGGCCTGAAAGAGACATAGGACTCTCGAGTAGGTTAATAATTTGGCTCCCCGGGCGCCTGGGTGGCTCAGTTGGTTAAGCGACCGCCTTCGGCTCAGGTCATGATCCTGGAGTCCCCAGATCGAGTCCTGCATCGGACTCCCTGCTCGGCAGGGAGTCTGCTTCTCCCTCTGACCCTCCTTCCTCTCATGCTCTCTGTCTCTCATTCTCTCTCTCGCAAATAAATAAAAAATTAAAAATAAATAAATAAAAAAAATAATTTGGCTCCCCTTCAAATCAACATTCTTTAAATATTTGTTCAACTTCATTTAGAGGAGAGGTGAGCACTGTGGGAGAGAGGGGGAAGAAGGAAGACTGGTGTCTGCATTCAGCCCGGGCTCTGTTGGCATTTCAGCCCTGAATACCACACAGAAAACAAAACCCATGAGGCGCGCTCCTTGTGGGTCTTAATCCTATATCGACGGTTTCTTAGTCTGCCTTCCAACTTGAGGTTCAGATAAAAGCAGTATTCTTCAGATCACTACATTTCCAGAGACATTTATTGCACTTTATAAGTTGGCAACTGTCTAGTTAACTCTCTAGAAAGAATAAAATGTTGTGTCCATGGCACACACTCTTCTTGCCAAATTTCTCTAAGTATAAATTCTTATGCCCAATGACGAATAGCTCCCTACTGTACAATGAGAGAGGCAGGTAATGTGCCTGAGAAAGTGCTATCCCTTCGGGGCTGTTGTAAACGCCCAAGGTAGATGAGGACACTAGATTAGGGACCACATAGCTGAAACAAGCTGGGACAAGAAACTGTATTGAGTAATGACCCAGACATTTTCCTACCTTCTATATTGTCTACTTGTTCTGTTGCCCATTTGGTCTTCCTCCATTTGTACTAGCCTTTTTTGGAAGTTTTGGCCTATCTCAAAGTTGGAAGTTTTAGTGAGCAAAGATGTGGTATTTCCTGGAATTATGATTTCATTGCCTTAAGAAGCACTGGACTCAGAGGGTAATGTTGTGAGAGATTTTTAAGATTAACTGATCCAACAAACATCCTTCCTAAGAGAGCTACTGAATGTCAGTTTAGACGTTTCTAGAAGCAACAGGAGCCTATAGGTTTGGAGTACTGTCCATTCCATTATTGGATTGCTCTAAAGAATTGTAGGATTATAGGTTGCTGAAATTAGCCTCTTTATGGCTTCTTCTTATGGTATCTAGGCTTCCAATCTCTAGCAACAAACAGAAAATCTAAATGGCAAAACTTTACATAAAGTTATTTGTGTCTCCCTTAAATATTCTCTTTTATTTATTTTTTCTAAGATTTTATTTACTCATTTGAGACACAAAGATACAGAGAGAGAGAGAGCATGAGCAGGGGGGGAGGCAGAGGGAGAGGGAGAAGAGGCTCCCCGCTGAGCCAGGAGCCCGATGTGGGGCTCGATCCCAGGACCCTGGAATCATGACCTGAGCCGAAGGCAGACGCTTAACCATCTGAGCCACCCAGACACCCCTGAATATTCTCTTTTAGTACAAATGATATATGACTTCCAGATCTCTCACCAACCTTGATGTGGCTCCTTTCAATGTTTCCTGGGCTCAATTTCCTTTAACATTTCTAATACCCAGAATGGGACAGGCAGACACAGATGGTGTTAAATATATACCAGATTAACATTATGGGGTCACAATTTTAATTTTCACTTCGAAAGTTTATTTGCCTAACTTTATCTTGGATTAGCCTAACTTCTTTCTGCTCTGTGGCCTAGAGTGATATTATCTTGCTTTAGAGATTTCTAACTTTCCAGTTTTCCTGAGAACTTAAAACTCTTCCCCAACTGTTGTACAACTAGGCAACAAAGACTGATTTGTTGAAAGATCCTAAGGCATCAATCACAACACTTTCTTGGCATTTATAGTGGAAAGAGAGAAAGTGGGGATAGTAAATTATTACCCGCCTTATCAAAGATGGTCCTGTTTGCCAAGAGCAAAATGACAGCCTTTAAGGATTACATCTTGGAACCTGGAACCATCATAGACACAGCAAAGCTGGTAGACTGGGTTGCCAGTTGTGTTTTCCTACTGCCCTGTCCACCTAGTGATCTCTTCCCTCATTACTCATTCCTCTAAGGAAAAGAATGGGGCATCAGAGAAAAGACTGACTGGTCAGTTATCAGTTCAGAATTGGTAAGAGTGAGACTTTCTGTTGCAGTATATAAGAAACTCTTGGGGGAGGGGGTACCTGGGTGGCTCAGTCAGTTAAGCGTCTGCTTTCGGCTCAGGTAATGATCTGAGGGTCCTGGGATGAAGCCCCTCATCTGGCTCCAGGCTCAGCGGGAGTCAGCTTGTCCCTCTGCCCCTCCCCCCGCTCATACTCTCTCTCTCTCAAATAGACAAATAAAAATTTTTTTTTTTTTAAAGAAACTCTTGGGTAAAAATAAAACATGTAAAACCCAAGCTCAAGATTGAGACTATCAGCCAAAGTAATAACCCCTAATATACAAAAGGATGACAAACTGCTTCTTGAAAAAACATCCTTAAAAGTGTGTGTGTGTGTGTGTGTGTGTGTACACCCTCCCTTATCTCTTTGGCATGGATTATCAGGCAAGCATTTAATATGGGGGGTCAGTAAACCACAGTCCTGTTCAAAATACAGCCAACCACCAATTTCTGTAGATTAAGTTTTTACTGGAACACAAACACACCCATTCATTTACATGACTATTTTTGTGTTAAAATGGCAGAGTTGGGGTAGGTGTGACAGGGACAGTATGGCCTGTATTGCCTAAAAGATTTATTATCTGGTCCTATATGGTCCTCTATAGAAAAAGTTTTCCAACCTCTGTATATTAGTCAAGGTTCTCCAAAGAAACAGAACCAACACACACACATTGGCACACAGAGATAGAGAGAGAGAAGTGGGGAAGTGATTGACTGATTTTAGGGAATTGGCTTACAGGATTGTAGGGGATGACAAGTTTGAAATCTGCAAAGCAGGCTGGCAAGCTGAAAACCCAGTGAAGAGTTAACATTCCAATCCTGGGTCCAAGGCAACCTCAAGGCAGAAATTCTTTCTTCAGAAACACCTGGGTGGCTCAGGCCTCCGTTGAGCATCTGCCTTCTGCTCGGGTCATGATCCCAGGGTCACGGGATTGAATCCCATATTGGGCTCCTTGCTCAGCGGGGAGCCTGCTTCTCCCTATCCCTCTGCCTGCCGCTCCCCCTGATTGTGCTCTCTCTCTCTCTCTGGAAATAAATAAATAAAATCTTAAAAATAAAAAAATAAAATAAATAAATAAATAAATAAATAAATAAATAAATAAATAAATTCTTTCTTCAGGAGACCTCAGTCTTTTCTCTTAAGGTCTTCAACTGATTGGATGAAGTTGGCCCACATTGTGGAAGGTAATTTGCTTTACTCAATGTCTATTGGTTTAAACGTTAATCACATCTAAAAAATACCTTCACAGCAACATCTAGACTGCAGTTGAACTAAACAACTGTCCATCACAGACTACTCAGATTGACACAAAATTCATCTTCAAACCCTGAATTTATAATTGAGTTTTATTCTGGAAATCTACTAAGAAGATTAGTGTTGATCTTTTATATCAGTTCTCAAGCAAAGGTTACTATTTATTATATATTTATTACTTATTATAAGGTAATAAATCAGAACTATAGCTAGCAACTTAATTACAGTACATCTTTATGCATCTGCTAGAGGGAAACCAATAATAAAATCCCTTATCATACTCTAAAAACCTGACTACCAATAATCCCACCCAAATTAAGTTTATTTATACACCCATATGATTGTTTAGGATGCTATGAAACCTATTATCTAAATAGCTCTAAAAATATTAGAGCAGATTTAGTCTTGATTGATTTAAATTCAGTCTTGATTTAAAGCAGGGGATCATCTCAAAGATCATTCTAGTCTTATATTTTTACCGACTGATTTTTAAAAATTTGGCTTTGATGATTATACATTAAGAGTTGGTTGTCAAAAATTACATCTGTTGATAAGAAGCAGCTCAGTAAACTGCTGGTAACTTAAATCTAGTTCAACTTTTAGTCATAAGAACATCCAAATTCCAAAACTTCAGATACTAAAATACGCCCTCATAGTAGAAAAAAAGCGTACTTTCCCCCCTTAAATTAGCAAAGAACAGTTATGTAATTATTGCTAGAACAATTGGTTTTTAGGTACTTTCATTGCAAATGTGTATTGCTGTGATCTTTCTATTTCTTAGTCTGAATTTTCTTTTTCTTGCCTCCAAATTCAAACTCTCTTTTTTGGAGGAATAACTTACCTACAATGCATATACACAGTAACTTTTCTATATAAATCCACAATGCTATTTCCAAATTCAATTAGACACAGATACATCTTAGCCCCAGATACGCAGTCTGATGATGAAGAATGCCAAGATTAAAAATTTGGTTCTCATGAATGAATTGTAAGGACAACTTTATAGGCAACCTCTTTTTTTTTTTTTTGGCTTATCTTTAACTCATTTACTGAAAAACATTCATTAACTACACTATGTTTATACTATTGAGGATAAAATGGCAAATATGATTCCATCCCTGTGCTCAAATAGCTTAAAGTTTATGAGATCATCTTAATTCAAAGTTAAAACTAACAAAAAACAAGGACACATTAGTAAGGCATTTTCAATTAAGCAATCAAAGCAGCTCAGGTTCAGAAGATTAAAACAAAAACAGTAGTAGCAGAACAAATATGCTTTAATATCTCCCATCCTAACAAAGTCTCTCCTTTGACCTCATGTCTGGCTGCTATCCCATTTTTCTGGCCTTTTCATGGGAAAGCTGATTTTAACAATCTTCCAAATGCACTGTCTCTACCCCCTCCAGCTTCCTTACTCCCTCAACCAACTCCAACTGGCCTTTCACCCCAGATCCCACTGCTATCAATCCCCTTAAGGTCACCAAAGCCCTCCCTTACCCTCATTCTCCATACTCAAGTTACTCTAACAGAATTAATGATGCTCTTTTTGAAATAGTTTGTCGAATCGACAGTGAATTCTCTGACTGAAGTGGCCTGTGGGACCACCTTGAAGTAGGATCCTTTGTCCTTTCAGTTACTTTCCAAGAAGCTGTGGCTCATTGTTCAGTTATTACAGATCAAAATTAGGGAGGTAGGAGGTACATGACAAATCATTCCCGTGAATACTAGTGACGTTGCAGCCAGACCATTTTTAATGAAAGACTTAAGAAAATATATTATTCAGATCAATATGTCCATTTGAATTCCAACTGTATTCTTTTCTTCCTAACAAATGTTTTTAATTAATTTTCTTTATAACAGATCTACTTATATTTTTAAGTCTTTATCAAGCTGTGTTTTCCTTTATTATCATTTCTCATTGTAATTTTACTGACAACTGCAGTATCTCCCTTCCTTGCTAACCTTATCTCATGACACTCCCCAATCTCATGATACTCCCATCTCATGACACTCCCCAGTCTTGTGCAGGATGCTTCAGCCACTCCAGGCTGCCTTGCTTCTTCTTCTTCCTCTTCTTTTTTTTTTTTTTTAAGATTTATTTATTTTAGAGAGAGAGAAAGTGTGTGCGCGCACACATGGGGGTGGGGAGGGGAGGGGCTGAAGGAGAGAATCTTCAAGCCAACTCACCGCTGAACTCGGAGCCTGACTTGAGGCTCCATACCACGACCCAGAGATTATGACCTGAGCTGACACCATGAGTCAGATGCTTCACCAACCTAGCCACCTAGGCGACCCCAGGCTGTGTTGCTTCTTGAACGTACTAACATTTTCCCCTCTCTAGATCCTCTGCACTTGCATTTAACTGGATGGTAGAAGACCTGGACTCTGGTCTAATCCTCCCAATATGTGTGACCTCGATCATGACATTCAGCTGTTCTGTACTTCGATTTTATTGTTTAAACAAATAATTTGTACTTTATCTTGACAGTTCCTCTGGCTCTAAAATTATCCTCAGTGCTACTCTGATGTATTCTGAAAAATCATTGACTTTTAAAAACCAAGGACAAAAGTCACTCTCCAAATAAATTTATCAGTGGGTTTATAGGAGCAGTTTTGTCAAGGACAGAGTGGTAGCTTCAGAATAGAAACAAAGAGTAAGGATAAGGCTTCATAATGAAGACTTCCCAACACATGGCTTCCAACTGGAATCAAGACTAACATCCCAATAGCCCTAACCACAAACATCATGCCAGGCAATCGACATTCCTCACTGGATCCTCATACAGTTCCTTAAAAACTCATTTTATAGTAAGAAAGCCATGATCTCTTTTAAAATGTAAACTGATAGCATCATCTCACTAAAAACCCTCCTATGGTTTTGCACTGAATTTATAATAAAGTCTCTCCAATCTCCTTACTTAGGTCTCTGGGTCTCTGGGGTCGAACATGATCTGGCTCCTACTTACCTCTCCAAAATCATTTCTCATCATTCATCCTCTTGCTCACTAAGCTGCAAACAGGCTGGCCTTCTATTTCTAGGACATACTAAACCTCAGTGTCTTTATGCTAACTGAAAAGCTCTTCCCCAGCTCCATTCTTGGCTAGCTCTTTATCATTTTTCAAGCTGCAATTTCAGTGTCAGGTTTTTTTTTTTTTAAGATTTTATTTATTTATTCATGAGAGACAGACACAGAGAGAGAGAGAGAAAGAGAGAGGGAGGCAGAGGGAGAAGCAGGCTCCCCAAGGGGCAGGGAGCCCGATGCTGGACTTGATCCCAGGACCCTGGGATCATGACCTGAGCCGAAGGCAGACGCTTAACCATCTGAGCCATCCAGGAGCCCTCAATGTCAATTTTGCCCAGGGGCTCTCAGGTCCATTTCAACCCTGCAATCATTACAATACGCTGTTTCTTCCTTAGCATTTACCACAATCTGCAATTATTTTCATTTGTTTCTTTTCCATGTCCCTCCCTGAAGTTTGAATCCTGGCTCTGCTGGGATTGAGTTTTTTTCTTGGCCGAGTTACTTAGCTTCTCTGAGCCTTACCTCAATATTTATCCCATTGGGCTGTTTCGTGAATTAAACAAGGTAACGTAAGTAAAAGCACCTAGAATAGAACCTGGCACTAAATATTAGGGGCTCAATAAATGTTAGCTGAATATGGAACATAAATATGACAAAAGAGGGAAGTGTTAGGAGTTCCCCAAAGTTTGGTGTTAACTGTGTTATAAACAATCTGGAGAGTTTGATAAATTCTTTACAGATTTTGGATACTAGCCCTTTATCTGATATGTCATTTGCAAATATCTTCTCCCATTTTGTCAGTTGTCTTTTGGTTTTGTTGACTGTTTCCTTTGCTGTGCAAAAGCTTTTTATCTTGATGAAGCCCTAATAGTTCATTTTTGCCCTTCCTTCCCTTGGCTTTGGCAATGTTTCTAGGAAGAAGTTGCTGCGGCTGAGGTCGAAGAGGTTGCTGCCTGTGTTCTCCTTTAGGATTTTGATGGACTCCTGTCTCACATTGAGGTCTTTCAACCATTTGGAGTCTGTTTTTGTGTGTGGCGTAAGGAAAAGGTCCAGTTTCATTCTTCTTCATGGGGCTGTCCAATTTCCCCAACACCATTTGTTGAAGAGACTATCTTTTTTCCATTGGACATTCTTTCCTGCTTTGTCAAAGATTAGTTGACCATAGAGTTGAGGGTCCATTTCTGGGCTCTCTCTTCTGTTCCATTGATCTATGTGTCTTTTTTTGTGCCAGTACCATACTGTCTTGATGATGACAGTTTTGTAATAGAGCTGGAAGTCCGGAATTGTGATGCCACCAGCTTTGCTTTTCTTTTTCAACATTCCTCTGGCTATTCGGGGTCTTTTCTGGTTCCACATAAATTTTAGGATTATTTGTTCCATTTCTTTGAAAAAAGTGAATGGTATTTTGATGGGGATTGCATTGAATGTGTAGACTGCTCTAGGTAGCATTGACATCTTCACAATATTTGTTCTTCCAGTCCATGAGCATGGAACGTTTTTCCATTTCTTTGTGTCTTCCTCAATTTCTTTCATGAGTATTTTATAGTTCTCTGAGTACAGATTCTTTGCCTCTTTGATTAGATTTATTCCTAGGTATCTTATCATTTGGGTGCAGTTGTAAATGGGATCGACTCCTTAATTTCTCTTTCTTCTGTCTTGTTGGTGTATAGAAATGCAACTGATTTCTGTGCATTGATTTTATAACCTGCCACTTCCCTGAATTCCTGTATGAGTTCTAGCAGTTTTGGTGTGGAGGCTTTTGAGTTTTCCACATCAAGTATCATGTCATCTGCAAAGGGTGAGAGTTTGACTTCTTTGCCGATTCAGATGCCTTTTATTTCTTTTTGTTGTCTGATTGCTGTGGCTAGGACTTCTAGTACTATGTTGAATAGCAGTGGTGATAGTGGACATCCCTGCCGTGTTCCTGACCTTAGGGGGAAAGCTCTTAGTTTTTCTCCATTGAGAATGATACTCACTGTGGGTTTTTCATAAATGGCTTTTATGATATTGAGGTATGTACCCTCTATCCCTACACTCTGAAGAGTTTTAATCAAGAAAGGATGCTGTACTTTGTCAAATGCTTTTTCTGCATCTATTGAGAGGATCATATGGTTCTTGTTCTTTCTTTTGTTAATGTATTGTATCACATTGATTGATTTGAGGATGTTGAACCAACCTTGCAGCCCAGGGATAAATCCCACCAAGAAATGGGCAGAAGACATGAACAGACATTTCTGCAAAGAAGATATCCAAATGGCCAACAGACACATGAAACATCACTCAGATTCAGGGAAATACAAATCAAAACCTCAATGAGATACCACCTCACACCAGTCAGAATGGCTAAAATTAACAAGTCAGGAAACAACAGATGTTGGCAAGGATGCGGAGAAAGGGGAACCCTCCTACACACTGTTGGTGGGAATGCAAGCTGGTGCAGCCACTCTGGAAAACAGTATGGAGGTTCCTCAAAAAGTTGAAAATAGAGCTACCCTATGACCCAGCAATTGCACTACTGGATATTTACCACAAAGATACAAATGTAGTGATCCAAAGGGGCACCTGAACCCCAATGTTTATAGCAGCAATGTCTACAATAGCCAAACTATGGAAAGAGCCTAGGTGTCCATCAACAGATGAATGGAGAAAGAAGATATGGTGTGTATATACAATGGAATACTATGCAGCCAACAAAAAATGAAATCTTGCCATTTGCAACGACATGGATGGAACTAGAGGGTATTATGCTAAGCGAAATAAGTCAATCAGAGAAAGACAAGTATCATGTGATCTCACTGATATGAGGAATTTGAGAAATAAGACAGGATCATAGGGGAAGGGAGGGAAAAATGAAACAAGACGAAACCAGAGAGGGAGACAAACAATAAGAGACTCTTAATCTCAGGAAACAAACTGAGGGTTGCTGGAGTGGAAGGGGGTGGGAGGGATGGGGTGGCTGGGTGATGGACACTGGGGAGGGTATGTGCTATGGTGAGCGCTGTGAATTGTATAAGACTGATGAATCACAGACCTGTACCCGTGAAACAAATAATATATTATATGTTAATTAAAAAAAAAAAAACCTGGAGAAAGAAGTACACAGTGCATTTTTGGCTTGCAGGAATGCTGGAGAATGCAATGTGAAGTTGGGGGGGAATAAATTGCTGGAAGACTTTTTGAGTGTGAATAAGCAAAAAAATGCAGGTGAATTACAATGTGGGCAAATTAATATGAGAAAAACTAAACAAGTGATTTTTTAAACTATATTTTCTTTCCCTACCCCTTCCAGAGCTCCTCTGCTCTCAATTGCTCCCCACCCGCATTGCCCCACCCCCACCCCCCATGGCCAGTCGAGGTTCTGATAGAGCCTGACATGCACCAGATTCTCAGTATGAGGAGCTGTGTCATTGTGGGGAAAAGTCGGACTTCCCAGGTGGTCTGATGCATTCCTCCTGCTTCTAACCCAGAATTTATATCTAACAAACTATACTGAGCTAAACTCAGACGATTTTAAACAAGATACAGGAAGTCTCTTATGTAAGAATAGGTTATGGTCCAAAAGATTATGCAAGGCATTTGTCATCTGGGTGCTTAGGCCTCCATACTGGCCGCCAAAAGCTTTTCTGATGCATAACCCACCTGAAACAATATTGCAAAATTATAAATTAACAATGTTATAAAAATTAGTTATTCTGTGAAGGGAAGGCTTTTGGGTTTGCAACATCCATACTCATCTCCTCTCTACAGTAGGCATTCACACCTGTTTTCGGCCATGACCCCCTGGATTATTCAGCTTGGGAAAGCATCACACTGAGTGGCTTAAACACCTGACAGCTAGTTTCTCAGTTCTGGAGACTAGAAGTCCAAGATCAAGGTGTTGGAAGCATGGTTTTCTTCATAGGACTCTTTCCTTGGCTTGTAGATGACTGTCTTCTCCCTGTATTTCACAGTGTTTTATCTCTGTACACATCTGTCTACATCCAAATGTTATCTCTGTACACATCTGTCTACATCCAAATTTCCTCTCCCTATAAGGACACCAGTCAATTTAGAGTAGGGCCCACCCTAATAACTTAATTATTTTAGTTAATTATTTCTTTAAAGGCTCTATCTCCAAGTACAGTCACATTCTGAAGGCCTGCAGGTGAGGATTTCAAGCTATGGATTTTGGGGAGACACAATATAGCCCATAACACTCTCCAAAATAAGACTGAAGCTTGAGCAGGGTGAAGGCCGGTGGGGGTGAGAGGGCATCTGCCCGGGCTGGGGACGGGCAGGAGTCAGATGGCAGGGGGTGAGGAAAAACTAAAGGAAGGGATAGTTCCTTGAATGCTTACTATATGTCAGGGATTGGGCTAAATTTTTTCAATGTTTCTCTCATTTAAACCTTACAGCAATCTGTGAGGGAGGTATTATTATAATTTTAAAAGTTAGGAAGACAGTCTTACAGAGGTAAAATAACTATTCTAATGTTATTCAAGTCATAACATATGGAGCTAGGATCTAAATATAAGTCTGCCTGACTCCAAAATTCTTTCAGGGATTCCATGTGGCCTCCTGGGCTCTGATTGCAACCTCCACCCCCACCCCCACCCCTGCCCTGGGTTTCTCTGTCCAGGCAGCCATTCCTTCTTTGTTGCTCTCATGTACTCCTGGCCTGTCTAATACCATGCTACCACCTGTGACCTCTGATTCAGGATGCACTGGAGAGCAGGGTTTAAACTGTCCTCTTGGTCACCTCTCCTCCAGTAACTAAATTAACCGTAACCTCGAAACAGATCATTTTACAAACTTTGGACACAAATTATTAAAATATTTGGTCATATTGGGGCACCTGACTGGCTCAGTCCGTTATGCATCCGATTCGTGATTTTGGCTCAGGTCAGGATCTCAGGGTCCCGGGATGGAGCCCTGACTTGGGCTCCATGCTCAGCTGGGAGCCTGCTTGAGATTTTTGGGCTCCCTCTCCCTCTGCCCCTCCCCTCCTTCACATGCTGGCGCTCTCTCTCTCTTAAATAAATAAATCTTAAAAAAATATATATTTGGCCATATTTCAGGGCAGTACGTGGAGCTGGGCTTTCCTGAGCTCTCAATTCAGTAACCTGGGAGGGAACAGAGCTTTGGGTTGATGGGACAAGAGCGAGATGGTGATACAGGAAAGATGAGGAGATGGGCCAGGGGTTTGCTGACCTCCCTCCTCAGCAGTAGAGGGAAAGAAAGATCATTCTTGAGGTCAGCACTGCTCATTGTACACACTCCTAAGGTACATCTTCCATTTGTAGAAACTGGCAATGAAGAGAGATGGAACATTCATTTGTCCTGAAAGGGTAATCTGCGATTCTTACAGTTATCAAAATCTTCCAAGTTAGTATTTTTCTCTCTCAATAACATTTTTTTCGCAACTCAACCAAATCGTTGTTCCAAATACCTAAGAAGCTCTACTTTACAGAAACAGACAGTGTAAAATCCAACTTCTCCAACTGAAAGCTGGGGAACATACACTTAAATCATTAAGAATGTGTAGGTCTTTCAATATATCAGTTTTGAAAGGGAAATAAAAAACTGTGTCTCATGAGTATGGCCCTGAAAAACTCACTGCCACTTTTTCCCTTGGCAAAGGGAAGGGCAATTCCTGAATCATTCACTGTACGAAGCTGTGAAGTTAAATAAGGAAATCTGATTTCAGGGCTGGTGTCTTGATCTTAGTGTCCTCATTTCAAAGCTTACTCAATGGAATCCTATAATCCCCTGTCTCAAATTAAAATAGAAGAGATTCCCGGTGCCAGCAAGCTGTGCAGGTTTCAGTGCAGATGAGTTTACTCATCCCATTAGATAGAATTGTCTGGGTCCTCCCTCTTCCACACATGGCCACAATCCACTCAAATACCTGCAGTGCCTGGATCTTTCAAGATCAACTGCCTATCTCTCCAATTCCAGATGCCCTTCTTTGGCTTGGGCCTGACAGGCATGACTGACACTTCTGAACCATGCAAGTCTGTAGTGAACCCTACACCCCTAGCAAAGTTCTACCTGGCTCCCACATGATGGTTGTCCACTATGAGGGAGAAGTTCAAATAGGGATTTTAGGTCCTGAAAACATTTCCCTCATTAGTCAGAACCAAAGTTTTAGAATTGGAAGGGCCTTAATGATTATACTATCATCTTTCTTATACTTGTATGTACATATTTATTTATTGGTAGCAAGCAAAAATGCTACTTGGATTTTGCTTATTTCAGCATTTAAAAAATATATATGATAAGATGGAAACAATTTTTGTAGTATATATTTTTTTTAAGATTTTATTTATTTATTTGACAGAGAGAGACACAGCGAGAGAGGGAACACAAGCAGAGGGAGTAGGAGAGGGAGAAGCAGGCTTTCTGCTGAGCAGGGAACCCGATGCGGGGCTCGATCCCAGGAGCCTGGGATCCTGACCTGAGCCGAAGGCAGACGCTTAATGCCTGAGCCACCCAGGCGCCCCTGTAGTATATTTTTTAGCATCATTAGATCAATCTCATTATCTGGTATACTCAGAATTATCACAGAGGACAATATTGAGAGTGCTTTCTTTTCACTGCCAAACACTGGCTGTCTGATTAAGTAGAAAAATTAATGCTTCTTACTTGTTTTTCCAAGGAAACAGACAACCTTTGAAAACCTCCCTGGCTAGCAGCAACATGCCAAGTACTATCTGACCAGGGTACATATTACAAAACACATATAATACATTTAAAAATTAAACCAATATTTCTAGGTTCGTGTAAATTATTTGGCACTTATGTAGGACCCCAGAGGAAGGAACTGTATAAAGCTGTAACTCCAACCTTTGTGTCTATGATGTTCATCAGAATAGAATTTATAGCAGCACCCCTGAAGGGATAACTCAGAAGATTTAAAACAACATTAGCACTAGCAATAATTACTGTAGTGTTGCATGATATCTATTAACATCTGCAAGGGTATCAAACTGGGTATCATCCTTCAGTACTGAGTCACTGGGAAGCACTATTTTCTTTTGTAACTTTACTGCCACAAATTCATGTAGTAAACTCACACACACAATCTTCCTTTGATCTCAGTTTGAATTAGGGTTCCCTTTCTAATGTGCAACCAGTCATACCCTTGCCCTATACTGCATTTCCTACAGCACCAGCAGTCTACCTGACAGTAACTGCAGTAATGTATATTTGGTTGCAGCAAATTTGGTATAATTAGATATAATCATAAAATGGCAGCCCACACACAGATGAAAAACGCACACTGCCTCTGCCATATGATGCAGTATATTACAATAGTGCAGTACTATACAAATACCACCTGATTGTGTGGTAGATGTATTCATTAACGTAAGTGGGAAGTTCTAAAATTTGTGTACAGAATTGAGTAAGACAGTCATCAATATTTGGACTGAGGCTTTGGACTCTGCTTGAGCTGCATCTTGTTTCCTGCCTGGCTCTCTCCCCAGGTGTATGAACTGATTTTTGCTTCTGTTTGTAAACCATTTTCATTTACCCTAGCTCTGCAGACCGTACAAATGCCTTGCTATTCATTTGTGAATCATGTATTCCCTGTACTGTGGATAAGGATCTAGTTCACGATTAATACCACAGGTTACTGATGCAGCCACAGAATCAGATATGTGTCCGCCACTTCTCCCCACCAGCTCCTGTTTACCAAGTGTGTGTACCATTTACACTTGTGAACATGTTGCTCTTTAAAAGGATAAAAAAATAAATAAAAATAAATAAAAGGATACAATTTCTGCCAGTTAGCAGTAGTGCTCTGGTTCCTTAAGAACTGTTGTTGAATTTTAGACTATGTAACAACAGGCTAGCAGCTCTTAACATTCCTGCCTTGGGCATACCTGACGGCCAGCATTTCATGAGAGACACGCTCCCCAGTAACGAAGCCTGCCTCATGGGCAAAATGGGATTATTCACGATTCCCTGATCACCAACTTTCCTGCTGCACCACGAAAGGACAAGGTAGTTAAAAATTGCTACCGTGACATTGGGATGGACCTCACAGATACCTCTGGAGACCTTCAAATTTGGATATTTACAAGGGGATATACAGGCTTCTCTGGAATCACACTTTCATCAAAAATCTACTATTCCAGGAAAAGTGTGTGGAGATCCTTAAAAAAATTAAACCTAGAATTACCATATAATCCAACATCACATTTCTGGGTACCTACCCGTAAGAACTGATCTCAGTGGGGGCGCCTGGGTGGCTCAGTGGTTAAGCGTCTGCCTTCCGCTCAGGTCATGATCCCAGGGTCCTGGGATCGAGCCCCGCATCGGGCTCCCTGCTCCGCGGGAAGCCTGCTTTTCCCTCTCCCACTCCCCCTGCTTGTGTTCCCTCTCTCGCTGTGTCTCTCTCTGTCAAATAAATAAAATCTTTTAAAAAAAAAAAGAATTGATCTCAGGGACTTGAACAGGTATTTATTTGCACACCCATGTTTGAAGCAGCATTATTCAGAATAGCTGAAAGATGGAAACAACCTAAATGTTCCTCAACAAATGAATGGATAAACAAAACGTGGCATATACATACAGCGAAATATTACTGATCCTTAAAGGGGAGTGAAATTCTGACACATGCTACAACACAGATGAACCCGGAAGACATTACGCTTCGGTGAAATAAACACACACAAAAGGACAGATATTTGATTCCACTTACAAGAATTACCTAGAATAGTCAAACTCATAGAGACAAAAAGTAGAATGATGGCCGCCAGGGGCTGGGGAGGGGAGAATGGGGTATATTGCTTAATGGGTACAGAGTTTCAGTCGGGGAAGATGAAAAAATGCTAGAGATGGAGGGTGGTGATGGCTGCACAGCAATGTGAATGCACTTAGTGCCAATGAACCGCACACTTAAAATGTACAGAAAAATGGCAGATGGCTAGGGGCTCCTGGCTGGCTCAGTAGGAGGAGCATTCGACTCCTGATCTCGGGGTCGTGAGTTCGAGTGCAGAGACTGGGTGTAGACACTCGGTGTAGAGATTACTTTAATAAATAAAACTAAAAAAAAAAAAGTGACAGATGGCCAAAATGGTAAATTTCTATGTTATATATATTTTACCACAATAAAAAAATAAGATAAAAATCACCTGCTCTACAGCCTAGTCTCAAATGACAAACTAAGGTAATATGCAGTTTGACCTAAAGTTTTCTTTCCCACCTTCGGTTATTGCCACAATTGAGGGTTTTTTGGCTTAATCTTTTCAAAATAGGAATCTCTGAAGTGGCAAATAGAGAAAAATCTTTGTTAAAATGTACATGCCTGGCTAGGCTTTTCCACTGAAGTGCTTCATTCATGAGCATTCCCAGATTCTCAATGCCTGAGATTCAAAAGAATGTCCAGGCAAAATGACAAATTCCACTCCTTCTTGACCCTTTCAGTCAATAGGAATTAGAAGAAACTGGGAATGTAAATCCGAGGACATCAAGGGTCTTGGATATCCACTTCATACATATATCTGTCTCGGATTGATAGACTTAACTCAAAGTTAAATTATGTTCAGCATACTCTATTTGAGAAAGGTCGGGGCAAAGAAAGGGGGAGTTGAAACATTTTAGAAGGCTTTCTTTTTTTTTTTATCTAAAAGGGGTAAAAAAAAATGGCAGCACTTCACAGGGAGATTTCAGTTATCTGAAAATTATTAAAACAGTTTGAGTACTTTGTGCAAAGGTATTTCACTTATTTTTTAGTGATTATTTTTATATTAGTGATAATATTTAATATAGTCTAAATTATTTTTAATTGTCCTTTAAATTTTCAAATGGATTCTACAATTAATTCCATGTAAATCCTTATTATAGATGATTAATCTCAATGTCCAGAAAGAAAAAAAAGGCATCTGATTGTTGTATTTGTGTATTAGTTTGCTAGGGATGCCGTAACAAAGTGCTGCTGAGTGCTTGACCTAAACAAGAAAAATTTATTTTCTCACAGTTCTGGAAGCCAGAAATCTGAGGTCAAGAGGTTAGCAGGTTTGGTTTCTTCTGAGGTCTCTCTCCTTGGCTTGTGCATGGCCATCTCCCCTCTGTGTCTTCATATGGTCTTTCCTCTCTCCTGTCTGTGTCCAAACTTCCTCCAATCATATGGTGTTAGAACTCATCCTAAAGACCTAATTGTAACTTAACTGCCTCTTTAAAGGCTCTATCTTCAAACACAGTCACATTCTGAGTTATTGGAGGTTAAGGTTTCAACTGAATTTTTCTTGAGGGGGTGGGGAGATTTAGCCCATAACTTGAAACCATAAAAATATTACAAGCTTGTTTATGAACATCTGAGTGATCAAATAATAAAAAGGTAAAATAGATAATGCTCTCATAAAGGATTCATGTTCTTTGATGCTTAAACTGTCTACTGGGCTCACAAAAGCCTCAATCAAACAAGTTCAGCTGGTATTCTTTCATTTAAGAAAAGTAAGTATTACATGCTATGTGTTGTCCTCTCTGTCAGGGCTACAATGTTAATCAGATATTGTTACTGCTCTCATGAAATTTTCTGTAGATTATCTTCGTATAATGAGAAAGTTAAGCTTGCCTAATAGAGTAAAGCCTTTTTTAATTTGGATTGAATGATTTCAGATTTCCCAGCAATCCACACACTGGTATATATGTTTCTTCTTGATAAACCATTTCAGTTTGGGGTCTTAGTGTATAGTCAGTAATAAAATCAAAATAAAAGTTCAATATCCACACTATTAAATTCTCAGGCCTTTTTTTTTTTCCAGTTTTTTTTTTAATTCTTATGTTAATCCCCATACATTACATCATTAGTTTTAGATGAAGTGTTCCATGATTCATTGTTTGTGCATAACACCCAGTGCTCCATGCAGAATGTGCCCTCCTCAATACCCACCACCAGGCTAACCCATCCTCCCACCCCCCTCCCCTCTAGAACCCTCAGTTTGTTTTTCAGAGTCCATCGTCTCTCATGGTTCGTCTACCCCTCTGATTTCCCCTGCTTCATTCTTCCCCTCCCGCTACCTTCTTCTTCTTCTTTTTTTTTTTTTAACATATATTGCATTATTTGTTTCAGAGGTACAGATCTGAGATTCAACAGTCTTGCACAATTCACAGCGCTTACCAGAGCACATACCCTCCCCAGTGTCTATCCCCCAGTCACCTCATCCCTCCCACCCCACTCCCCACTCCAGCAACCCTCAGTTTGTTTCCTGAGATTAAGAATTCCTCATATCAGTGAGGTCATAGGATACATGTCTTTCTCTTTTTGACTTATTTCGCTCAGCATAATACCCTCCAGTTCCATCCATGTCGTTGCAAATGGCAAGATCTCATTCCTTTTGATGGCTGCATAATATTCCATTGTATATATATACCACTTCTTCTTTATCCACTCATCTGTCAATGGACATCTTGGTTCTTTCCACAGTTTGGCTATTGTGGACATTGCTGCTATAAACATCGGGGTGCACATACCCCTTCGGATCCCTACTTTTGTATCTTTGGGGTAAATACCCAGTAGTGCAATTGCTGGGTCATACAGTAGCTCTATTTTCAACTTTTTGAGGAGCCTCCATACTGTTTTCCAGAGTGGCTGCACCAGCTTGCATTCCCACCAACAGCGTAGGAGGGTTCCCCTTTCTCCACATCCCCGCCAACATCTATCGTTTCCTGACTTGTTCATTTTAGCCATTCTGACTGGTGTGAGGTGGTATCTCATTGAGGTTTTGATTTGGATTTCCCTGATGCCGAGCGATGTTGAGCACTTTTTCACGTGTCTGTTGGCCATTTGGATGTCTTCTTTGCAAAAATGTCTGTTGATGTCTTCTGCCCATTTCTTGATTGGATTCTTTGTTCTTTGGGTGTTGAGTTTGGTAGGTTCTTTATAGATTTTGGGTACCAGCCATTTATCTGATATGTCATTTGCAAATATCTTCTCCCATTCTCTCGGTTGTCTTTTGGTTTTGTTGACTGTTTCTTTTGCTGTGCAAAAGCTTTTTATCTTTTTTTGTGTGTGTGTGTGTGTGTTGGGAATTATAATTATTTTATTTTTTTTATTCTTATGTTAATCCCCATAAAAAGCTTTTTATCTTGATGCAGTCCCAACAGTTCATTTTTGCCCTTGCTTCCCTTGCCTTTGGCGATGTTTCTAGGAAGACGTTGCTGCGGCTGAGGTCGAAGAGGTTGCTGCCTGTGTTCTCCTTTAGGATTTTGATGTACTCCTGTCTCAAATTTAGGTCTTTCAACCATTTTGAGTCTATTTTTGTGTGGAAATGCACTCAAATTTGTAAATATTTGTTAAAATGCAAGTTCTGGGGGGCCTAAAATGAATCCCTACTCTTTCCCCTCCTCCAATTGATATCCCGTTCTCAGTGGTTAGCTTTTGGTATGTCCGGGTCCTGGAATAGGCTGCATTTCATTACAAATAAGCTATGATCAAAACGCTACGTCAAACTGGTCTCTGTGCTTCAACCCTTCACATTAACTGACCTCCCTGGAGATTCCCTGGATAATCACCAGTCATATCCAGTCAAATACATAATTCTCTGACTTCCCTTCTTCCTAAAACACGTCATAAGGAGTTGCCTACTTAGAAATAACTTCGATCACAGATTAGCCCCTGCAATTCACAGCAGGCTTATGACTTTCAGTTTGGGGCTTATAACTGAAATCTTTTTCCTTCAGGGCTCCTGGGTGGCTCAGTCGTTGAGCGTCTGCCTTCGGCTCGGGTCATGATCCCGGGGTCATGGGATCAAGCCCCGCATCGGACTCCCTTCTCCGCAGGAGGCCTGCTTCTCCCTCTCTCACTCCCCCTGTTTGTGTTCCCTCTCTGTCAAATAAATAAATAAAATCTTAAAAAAAAAAACAAAACTCTTTCCTTCTCTGTAAGTGGTATCAAGTGTCTCTCATGACAGCTTGACATCAGCTGTTTTGGAGCAGGCTGCTCTTCCCACTTGTACCCCCAATGTGAATAACATGTACAATATAGAGACTATATTTTAAGTCACACCATATTTCAGATCCCTACAAATTTGGTGAAAAGCCACACCTCAGATTTAGCTACCTACCACTTTGAGATGACCCTTGGGCCCCCAACAGGATCAGAGACAGACTCCTAAGTTTTAAGACACCTCATTCTCAACATACCCTTCAAATATGGTGAAAATCCATTTTTCACAGAATGCAATTAACACAGAGACAGAAACTTGATTTTATCTCCATATAAGAAAATATGTAACTATGACAAAGCATTTTCGTTTTCCAAATTTCACTGAATTATAATCAAATAAATCTATAAAGTTCTTGGAAATACATGAACTGCTTTTTTACAAGGATTATATCTATTATAAGATGATCATGAAGATAACTGCCTTGAAACTACTGTATTCTTGGGATATTGGATTTGAAGGATGTTTTTTTTAAAAAAAAAGGTTTTTTGTTTATTGGTGTTTATTTTGCTGATGCACTCCTCTGGATCATTCTGCTGCTCTAGGGTGGCAATGCTAGCAAATAAATCCAAAGAGGTCAAATTAAGTATAACAGGAATGCTTCACTTACACTTCATGAGAGGAGAAATTTCGGGATGTCATGGGGAAACCCTGGCAAAGAAATAAAACTCAATCATCTATAAAAGCACTTCTCCTTCATTTGCATTTTTAAAATGTAATCAACAACATATCTAAAAGGAACTACTGTCAAGTACGCATTTTAGAGTGCTGAGAGGATCAATGCAGCACATATTTTTGCTCAAGAGTGCCTCCCAAATAAAAGTAGATTTTGTAACATTTCTGGCACTAATATTTCTAATTGAATTTAAAAGTCATAGTCAGATGAAAAGTCAAATCAGGAAAAATGCTACACAAATGTTTCAAAATGTGACAGAATTTTGAAAGGAAAAATTTCAAGCAATCATAGCTTGTTACTTTATTGCTACCATATGCTTCTTAAGAAATCAGGTCACCTACCTCCTCCCTGCTGCCCTCGCCCCACCCTCTGCCCTGCAAATTCCACCCTTTTGCACTCCCGGCATTTGACTGAGATAAAAATGAAGACATTACAATAAAATTACCCTTAAGGGAATTAAAAGATATCTCAATAATTTTCTAACAGACTATGAAAGAAATTAATTCAATTATGTTCTACTTTTATTATTAGTTCCCTGTGGTACCTCTAAATGGTAATATAAAATCACACAGTTCCACATCATATTAAGACCGTCTCTCTAAATGATCTTTCTTTGGAAAACTGTTTTCCCAACCGAGAGCATTAAGGATCCAAGCCGTGTTCTAATCTATCATTTTGCAAGTTAGAGACTGTATTTCTACAGTCATGACAAACAGTGCTGGCATCTCAGGGGACTCATGAACTCACCACTTCCTAGAGAAAAGAGGGCTGAGGGATGTGATACAACCATCAAAATACATGGAATCAGTAGCATAAACTAAAAAAAATGTAAGTTATGGGTCCATTTTCTTTTTGAGACAAAAAAGCACAAATTTTCCATCAAGATGAAAAATAAAAACATACAAAAATATTGCTGAGAATCCTGATCCATGTTAATCTCCGGGATGTGTGTGTGTGTTTTGTCTTCCTGGCACTTCTTCCTATGATGGAAGCCAAAAAGATCAAACACCTGCTCTTGCTGAACCCTGTTGCCTGGGACATAGGCACAACAATCTCAGCTCAGCCAGCTGATGCTCCTGGAATCATCTTTACAAAGTCACAGGGAGGAGCGCTCTGGGATGGCCAGACACCACTGCAGCGCTCTTGTGAAAGACCATTCCTCTGGTATAATGTCAGCTTCACCTCATCCACCTTCGCTTCGTTTTCGCCTATTTTTTAAGCTAGGTTCTCCAGGCTTTCCATAGATTCAATGAGCTGTTTTCAGGAAGTTCTCTGCTTCCTCGATTTCACCCACCAAATCACAGGCCCTGAGCTGGGAGCAGAGTAGAAGTTGCCCAGGCATCAGGTACAAAAGGAGGGAGCTCGAACAGCCAGCTCATTCGTAGCAGGAGCAAAAATTGTTGGTTGTAATCTTACTCTGAGATAGTAACATGTGGCATGATTTATAATATAATTAGAAATTCATTACTACTGAAGTGCTCTCCATCAGCTCTTTTTACCTACTTCTTTGATTATTCTTTTATGCTGGTCCAGCAACCAATTCACAGGCTCCTAGGAGTGGGGTATTTTGTTTTCCATTTCTGCTTTCCTGCCTTTTTGCCCTGGGAGTGGCATTCTGAAAGGGAACACCCCCTCTCCTTATGCCAAAGCTGGACAGAAGGTTTCAGGGTTTTCCCCCACCCCGCCAGAGGTAATTTTTTTTTTTAGCTATTAGGAAAAAATCTCCATTAAGTTTTCCTCTAAATCACCTCTGTAGGGGAAAATGCCTGGCACAAAACAGGATTCAATAAATGCTTTTGAATGAACCTTCCTCAAACCCTTCTGAAGCTGACTTCTTTCTAACCTTATGGAAATGCACTATCTCTAGAGACAATTATCGTGATTTAAGAAACCATCCCTTTGGCTTCTGTTTAATTACTGGGAACACTGGAGCACGTATTTAATTTAATGGCATGGATGACATTCTCAGTAAGCATTTGAAAGCAAAGTTTCTATAACGAGCCTTAGTTTAAATTGAGTTTTTACTACCGGATCCTGTTCTTGTACTTATTTAGATGATCCAACGCCCATGTCCTCACATTAAAAATGGATCGAATAGACTTACTCAAAATCACAATGAGATCAATTCATTCAATAATTATGGAGCACCTCTGCATGCTAAGCACTGTGATGACTGTTTGTTATCTCTATTATATAAGGTATGTTATCTCTAATAGGATTTAATAGCAAACAGTAATGCTGCATTGTCCAATACATCAAAAGAAAAAGAATTCTCTGACACACTAAATGGAACCAAGAAAGCATTAAGCAGCGTCTTCTCTCCTCCTGTTTTCCCAGGGACCGTTTATGTTAAAGTCAAATGGCAGGAAGCACAGATCAAGAATTTGGAGCATATCATAACTTATACATTTGAATTTTAGATTTGATGAAATGTTGAGTTTTTATCCCTCTTTCATATAATTTAAAATCTTCAAAATATTTGAGAATGTCCAGAAGTCACAGAACTGATATATTCTGCATCATTATTGTCAACAAGAAATGATTTCTTTTTTTTTAAAGATTTTATTTATTTATTTGACAGAGAAAGACACAGCGAGAGAGGGAACACAAACGGGGAGTGGGAGAGGGAGAAGCAGACTCCCCGCCGAGCAGGGAGCCCGATGCGGGACTCGATCCAGGGACTCCAGGATCATGACCTGAGCCGAAGGCAGTCGCTCAACCAACTGAGCCACCCAGGCGCCCAACAAGAAATGATTTCTAAGTCATTTAGGCATTAAACATTTACATCAGTTTTCTATGGATGTACCTTCTATGTCACTTAAAACTACTTTAATAATTATGGATTGTAACACTTGCATTCCCAAGATCATCTGTCTCTACTTTTTTCAAAAGAAGCTTTAATGTCCCGGAAATTTTTTTAAATGATAATTTACCAATAACAAAAACACACTTCTATCTCTGTCTAGTTCAAATTCAATTCATGAAGGAAGGTAATTTAGAGCCCTGTTCAGTCTCCATCCTTGAGCTTGCAATGACCTTGAATTAATGGTGGATCACTGCTTAATGGTATCCAAGTATGAGATTTTATATATTCTGTCCTTAAGGATGTTTGCTTAAAAGAAATAAAACATAACTGTATCTCTCCCAAATTGATCTCAAAGTATGTAAACTAGTTCGTTTAATTCTTCAACATCTTCAATAATCACTGTGGAATATAAGAGGTTGTAATCATTTCTGAGGATTGTTTATTAATAAAGATTTGCAAACCTGTAACACCAGTATTCTAAGGGGCTCACTTCTTAACATACTCCTGAGTCAGCAACCTATTGCCTAAGGGCCAAGTCAGGCCTGCCGACTATTTTTGTAAATAAACTTTCCCTGGAACCCAGTCACACCCACCTGGTAAGGTACTGTCCGTGACTGCCTTTTTGCTACAGCAGCAGAGTTGAGTGGTTTTAACTATATGGCCCAAACTATAAATCATTCTAAAACTCTGAAATCATTTTGTAAAGATTGCGGGCTCACTTTCAGTGCTGTGTTAATTCATATCAGCAGCAACAAAGTTTAACGGACTTGCTAAATAATCCCATTGGACTAGAGAGATTTGGGGAGGGGTTTGAAGGGAAAGGGAGACAGACATTTTAACATTCCTACCCCAGCAGCTGAAGTCACAGCTGACACCTTTATTGGTTAATTTGGAGAAAGGACACAGAGCTTGAAAGTTTACCTTCATCTACAAATGCGGGAGGGGGTCAGCCTAGATAATCTCTGAGTTTGTCAAGCTTCATGGTTGCTTCAAATGACTTAAGCCATAAGCAAACTCAGAACCATGTGAGTACACAACTGAATAATAACTGTTTCATGGCACCTGCCTAAAGTGAGGGCGGAGAAGTAGCACGTTTTAGAAACAGGAAGCCAAAATGGTAAAATGAGGGTATGTGGAGGTTTCTTGTACTGTTCTTGAAACTTTTCTGTAAATTTGAAATGATAACAAAATAAAAAGGTAGAAAAATAGTTAAAAACAACTTTGAATGTTAGCACTTAATAGGGAAAACTCCAGTTACTTTCTTCAACAAGCAAAGTTAACAAGGTAACTGCCATTAATGGATTTGTAAAACATATAAACCATGTCTAGTATGTCCATTGAACCAAGCATGGCTGAGACTGCAGACTACCCTTATTCCAATTCAGCATCCTGAAGTACCACCTTACAAATTTTACTCTTTGAATTTATCCAATTCAAATTAACTAAAGGGATCAAAAGGCAGATAAGACACAAAAGAAGCAGGGGTGGAGAGAACAGGAGGAGAGAGAGGGAAGGATGGAGGAAGAAATATGAATAAAAAATCCTAGTTAATCAACAAACTATATAAACATGTTCTGACTGTTCACAAGTATTAGCAGACCTCTTTTATCTTTTCTTTGGTAGACTGGAAGGAAACTTAACCAAAACATTTGACTCTCACACAACATATGTATATCCCATATATTTTTATATACACATATTCCAAGAAGAGATATGACTTTATAATTTTATAAAATACAACCACTAAGCAAACATCATGCTAACTGAAAAAGTGACTAGAGAGCGCCACACACATTCACATTGTTAAATATAGAAACTAACTGTAATGAGAATCATTATCTCCAGTTTCCAAGGATACCAGGATAAGCACTACTCCTAAATTGCAGTTCATTCAGCAAAGGGCACAAAGTAATTTATATTCAGGGTCATCCTCAGCTGACAGCAGATGTAAAAGGAGGACTAGGGCAAATCACCCTGTTTATTCTATTCTATTCTATTCTGTTTCCTATTTCAGTTTCCAGTTACCACCACCCTCTAGCCCCAACCCTGGCCAATGTTTTGTAGGTGAAATTTGGAAAATCTGATTGTAAATAGCAACTTCCAACAGAAAAAGAATGCACAAAGGGCAGAGCAGTCTGAGATGTGATTAATGCTGGTGGTGGGGGGGGGTGGGGTTGGGGGTGGAGGCAGGGAAGGTTGGCATTCCCATTTGCTTTGTTTATGACAAGGAGAGGAGGCTGGTTTTGTGTGTCTGTCGTACTAGTCACCATCTTTCCCAGGGCTTCCAAAGGAACTGTACGGTTAATTTCCACTTCCTACTCAACCAAGGCTATCTATCCACACTATTAGAACTTACCACTCCTAAACTGCTATACTTTCTAGAAGGAAATTTATTTTCAATTTGTTCTGTCTTCTAGGCTCTACAGTCTAGACTTTCATATGATTATTATTTGTTTCTATAGTAATAAAAATAGAAAAAACTACTTTCTGACAACCTCAGAGATTTCTGCCTCTGCATCATCTATTTGTTTATTCAGGACCATTTATCGATTGCTTTCAACATGACAGGCATACCACGCCACATAGGCAGTGACAGGAGGTGATACAAGAATTCACTTTTGATTACCAGGTAAATAATAACAGGCCATGTCACTTAGGCAGTTTAAAAAGAGTCAAATCTTCACTTACTAAAATGGTAATATAGATTTCATGCATACTTTAGATTTATCTTAAATTTCCAGAATGTATATATAAAAATATGATGCCAATATAATTGTGATTTTCTACTTATTCTTCCCCTATGACCCATCTATCCAATACAGTAAGACCTCCCATGTTGCACTTTAGCTGGGACAGAGGTAGATGCAAGGAAAGAAAAGCTCTGCCTGCCTTCATATGCTTCCTCCTGTGCTATCCTGATGGTCATGAGACAGTGTATCAGGCCAAGCTTCTTAGATTAATGTGATCATATAGGAAAATAAGCTCCTTCCCTGACTTCTCTCTTTTGTACCAGTTACAGTAATTGAAACTGTGCACTGCTTTTAAGAGGGCGAACCAATGCAATGCAATGAAGGTTTCTAGTAGTTATGTAACCTATACAGTATATCTCAATAAGACCAGCTGTTTTGATAGTAACAATTAATACAAAAATTAAACCATGTTCCTGAAAACCTTCTTTCTATACATTTTGGATGACCTAAATATAACATTTAGATTTTATGTCTTGACGATTTTAGTGCAACCCAATCCTTCTCTAAAACAGAGTCACTTCTTTTGTCCTGAAATCATTTCTAAATTCAATATATAATAGTATCACACTTAAAAACTATATGTTAGTCTCAATTCTCTTGAAAGTTACGCCAGTAATGACTTTGGGATATTACTGTGATACCTGTTTCTTCCAAGGAGCAACATTTGGAGGTAAGATGGCTTCAGACAAGATTCTGTGTCTGAGTCTTGAAGTTTTGAAATGCTTTAGTTGATAAGGTTCAACTAAACAGGCCACTGTTTGACCTTTCTCTTTGTCCAACCCAAAACTAGTGCTGGGTAAGGCAAAAACCTAGACACTTTCTTAGGCGAAACACCAAACACAAAAAGCATTCAGAAGTCACCGGCAGAAAGGTCATCTTCTGTTATAACACCTTTTCCGATAGCACAGATCAGCCTTCACAAACCTCTGAAGGTAGAAGCCTGCTTACATTAAGGAACATAATTGTATTCCCTAATTGTGCATACTCAACTTTTTCTTCTTCCTTTTTTTCAATCTTCAGCATTGACAGTACCCTACCCACCAATGCAGGAGCCTAAAACTTGGACTTGAGCCACTTGGCTCTCTGGATGAAAAAACCTCTCCTCACCCCCCACCCCCAAGTATTGTAACGTCTAAATTACAGTCCTGCGTATTGCATATGTCTTCAAAAATACTTTCTAATAGCTCACCCACCTTCGCCTCCTTATAACTAGAAAGTGTACAACTGGCAATCCCCAAATCATAAAGGCAGCAAAAACGCCCCAGACAGAGCACTGTCACAAATTTTCAGAAAGTGGATTAAGGACAACCAGAAAAAGATAGCTCTGACACCGAAGGCCCAGGCCACCAACCCCCGCGCGGGTCTGGCGCAGCTGGAATCCTGGGCCCAGCTTGGAGCCCTCCAGCCTCCAGCGCAGCCTCCCCGGGCCTCACTTCTCCGCCGAGGCTGCAGGCAGCGGAGACCGTAGTTCTCTCGGGCGCGGTCCTGCCGAGGTAGGGGGTGTGGCTGGGGTGGCGGTGGATAGCGGAAGCGCAGGGGGTGGCTCGGCTGCGTACTCGATGGAGTAGAGGTGACACAGTAACCGGAGTTGTAAGGGGGAGGCAAGGGTAGTGTGAGTGGGGGGGAGGCTGCCCGGGGGCTGTTTTCGGCCGCGGTGGCACGGGACGCGAAGCTGGCGGGCGGCACGGGGGGCGCAAGGGGGTCTCGCGGGTGGGGGGAGTGGAAGCGCCGCTGGGTGCGGTGGGCTCTCGGCGTCCCGGGACTGTCGAGGGGGCAGCGTAGGGGGCGGGGGGCGAGCGGGGAGGCTGCTGACAGGTCCATGCCCTCCCTCCGGGGGCCGGCGGGGTGGGCCCGAGTGCGGGCGGCCGCGGGGGCGGCGGGGGGCGGTGGCGGCGGGCGCGGCGCGCACTCACCTATGCACAGCTGGATGGCGTAGGCGTAGTAGGACCAGCCAAGCAGAAGGCTGATGAACACCACCGGGATCCAGTACAGCACCCGCCGGCACCGCCGCCTGACGCTGCCCGGGCCCGAGGGCGCCATCTTCCAGCCGCATCCACCTGCCCAGCTCTTCCGTCGCCGCCGCCCGCGGGCCTGGCTCCGGGGCGGGACAGACCCGGGGGCGGCGGCCGGTTGCGCTGCGGCCACTGCCGCCGCCGTGCCGCTAACTCCCCATCCCACAGCCCCAAGCCAGCGCCGCGGACTCCCCGCTCCTCAGCCCGGTGGAGGCGGTGGCAGCGATAGGAGGGCGAGGAGGAGGAGGAAGAGGGGGAGGAGGGGGAGGATCGAGAGGAGGAGGCGGGAGCCTCCGCCCCCGCCCGTCCCCGCCCCTCCGTCCCCCGGCCGCCTCCACCCGCTCGGCCCGCGGCGCCCTCGGGCGGGCTCTGTGGGCACTTCGGGCGCTCTGCCCTGCACCCCCCGCGCCTCTCCTGACCCCGCGCCCCCTCGCCGCTGGGTACCTCAGGGGCGCCCGAGGTGGGAGTGAAGCTGCCCACCTTGGCCCTTCCGCCTCCCCTTCGGAAGTGGGATTCGGGGTAAAGTGGCGGAGGCGGGCGCCGCGGCTCGGGTCGGTGGCGCTCGCTCCGGGTGTCGGGCGGGGGCCGAGGGCGCCCTCCCCCACCGAGTCCCCGCCGTCGCCCGCAACTCGGCGCGGTCCCGGAGCTGCAGCGGCCGCACTTGGCGCAGAGACGCTCGCGGGGGAGGGGAGCGTGACAGAGCCGCCCCGGGAAGCTGGCCGGGGCGCACGGGACCCTTCACCCGCCGAGGCACGTAGGGAGCGGGTCGCCCAGCCCGATAGATGCGCCGCTACAAAGTCTGCAGGCGCTGAGGCAGTGTCCCGGCCTCCACCTTGGAAAATTCTCGCTTCAACTTGTGGGTCCTGCTAAACAGGCAGAGGGCAGCAAGGGCGGGGCCGACTTCCCAGACCTGCTACATTGTCGTGTTTGGGCGACGAAGCCTACTTTGCTACACGTTTTTTTTGGGGGGGGGGGGGGGGGGGGGGGGGGGAGCGCGAATGAACCACTCAGAAGGGTTGTGAGGCTGTCTGCTGGCGTGGAAGGGGACTGTGGAAGGATGAAGAAGCTCTGTGTTTGTGAATCCAGAGATCTCCGGAGTTAGAATGACAAATTACCTGCTTCGAGAATTTGAACTCTTCCGTCACTTAGTGATTATACATCACCATTCCCACCGCCCCCTGACCGGAGTCCGGGGCTTCTCCCATGTGCTTTTCCCAGCCCATTCTTCACCACAAGGTGTTCTTTTGTGGCGGCAATTCTAAATTTAGCGTGTAGCTGGTTCTAAAGTGGTTGCTGAAAATCCTGGGAGGGATTCTAAAGGTAGTTAGACCAAAGCCCTGGATTTATGATCGATGAAACGGAAAAAATACAAATGCTTTTGAGATTGTTTCCGTTTTTCCCTTCATTTGATTATGAACGCACCCGCTTCCAAACGGAAACACCTCAATAAATGTACTGTATCTGAATTATATGCATAATTTCCATGTATAGTGTGCACAACTTCACTTAACATTAATGAATGTATGTAGTCACACCACACAGTAACCACATTGAATGAAAAAAAAAGTACTGAGTGGCATAAATTCAGTCAAAGAAATCTAAACTCTCTTGTCTTTGAGATTATCTTTCTGATGACTAGATTAAAAGCAAGCTAATCTCCCCGGAAGTAGCTACCGTATGACACACCGCATCAAATCTCTTTGCACTTCTATTAAAAAATGCATAGAAAATGCCAGTCAAATGTCTGTGGGATTTGAAATAATTGAAATGAGAATATTTCTGTCCCAGTGAATCATTTTATTTTGGTGCAGAACTTTATACTCTTTATTTGATATCCTGTAGGGTAGATTAGTATAAAAACACAACTTCCCTGAAATCCTCAACTTTTCCATGAATATCAACCTTATGTTCCCAACCAGAAGAATCTAAAAACAAGAAATAAAACTCCCAGCCGGGATTGAAATACTCCCA
This sequence comes from Neomonachus schauinslandi, assembly GCF_002201575.2. NCBI lineage: Eukaryota > Metazoa > Chordata > Mammalia > Carnivora > Phocidae > Neomonachus > Neomonachus schauinslandi. Next base: position 21,367,955 of record NC_058404.1, read on the forward strand.
CAAAGACTAGCAAATCTGTGATGGAAAGTCACTGACGACTACTAAAGTACGAAAACTAAAGCCGAACTTCCCATTCTGGAGGCAGTGGAATAAAGTGCAAAGTGTGCCTGTGTAGGGAGTAGATGCTGCCCCTCTTCTGACCGTCTTACCAAGGTCTTTGGTCTGAAATGGAGTAGCATTATACAGTTTGCCACATCTTTGATCATTTTGGAAGAATATGCAGGTGTAACTTCTTCGAAGGAGGCTATATTGTTATTACTTATCTAAAATGTTAAGTGTTCACATTTATAATAAATATTTGTGGAATAATTGCAACCTATTTTTAGCCATTTTAAGAGTACTACCGTGATTGAGTTCTTCAAGGGTATCACTCTTATCTTGAAAAAAAAAAAAAAAGTCTAACTCAGGAATAATCATCTCCAAAGCTGCAAAATGACAAGACTTATCTCTGCATAGGCTCTAATTAGGCAGGCATAAGCAAGCATGCACAAATGTAAGCTCTTTGGTGAGTAGCCAATCTCTAGATATTAGGCTCTGATGAGAGTGGAGGTATAACTTTAATTTTAGAATAGAAAGCCTTTGATTTTTTCTTTGCCTTATTTAAGGCTGTGCATCAACAGGAAAACAATTTGAAGGTCATAGACAATTAAGAAGAAACTTCACTAGAGACTTAGTCTTTTTTTTTTTTAGAGAGAGAGAGGAGAGAGAGCATGTGCATAAGGAGAGGAGATAGGGGAGGCATGGGCGAGAAGGAGAGGGAGAGAGAGAATCCCAAGCAGGCTTCATGCCCCAGCTCTGAGCCCAAAGTGGGGCTTGATCTCAGGACCCTGAGATCATGACCTGAGCCCAAACCAAGAGTCGGAGGCTTAACCAACTGAGCCACCCAGGTGCCCCAAGACTTACTCTTTAGCTAGGAGTACGGCAGGTTCTCACAAATTTTAGGTACTCAATAATTACATCAAATTGTGAATTTCATGTAATAATTTTGATAAAACTGCTACGGCCATTTATGAAAAAAAGAATCGGCCGCAGCTAAAGAGGGAGAGGGCAACACTAACGGAAAGGGGATGGCCAGGCAGGCAGGAGGCCAAAGGGGGCATACAAGAAGAGGAGAAAGGCCCCCTTACCTGGCTTACCCAGACCCTGAGAACAGTAATTCTGTCATTACCAGGCCTCTGCCTGGAAGCTCCCCCCACTCAGTAGCTTAGCAAAGTCATTCACCTCCAAACTTTCAAAACCCGTTATCAGACCCTCTTCCCACGAAGGAAGCTTGATTTTTCTCTTCTCTCTCCAGTTAAGATTTGAACCACTCCCCCAGATTCTTTAGTCCCCAAATCTCAAATCTATTCTGCTATTATGGTTAATACTCCAAATCTTCTTCCTTCTTCCAGATCCAAATTAAAATTTTTACTTACTTCCATTCATAGTGTGAGTCAGGAATAACATGGCAACCAAGCCTGGGGAGCCATGGACCCAGCCTGTCTCTAGGACGTCCATTCATGCTGCCTCTACTCTCTTCTTTTCAGCCAAACCGCCTGCCAGAACTTATATTAGGTCACTTGCTTGATAGTTTCTCTTTCCTTTTAAAAGTGTTCTTAGAGGGAGCCACTGCATCTTTGAAGTGTAAGGTCAATTTTATTACTCTCAGCTATGTGAGAAATTGATTATATTGATTTTGCTATTAGGGTATAGTACGTGACAAATACACAAGGACAGAAAGGAATGAAGTTGAGATCTGGATGTATTCTTTGACTTACGATTCACCTATCCTTCCTCGAGTGGTCTGCAAAAATACTGATAATCCTCTTTTCATGTTTTCTTAAAGTAAACTTACCACTTTTTGAAAAAAAAAATCCTTTTATAAGTCAGCAATCCATGACATCCATGACTCTAGTGTTAATTTGCACTTTTATAATAGTGGCCAAAATATTCTCTGTAGGAGAATAGTGGCATGCCCAAACCACATGTTGTTTCTGGACACACATAAAATAAAAGCTGTCTTAGAACGGGAAACTAGTTTAGGCAATGTGGTTTCAGGTGATGCTAAGATACACTTGGGATCTCAGAGATCTATAGTTTGCAATTAACATGAAATGTTATTGAATGTAATGGAAGATAATTCCAAAGGCTTAAGAAATGTATGGTTGATTGGGTCAACACATTGGGAAAATTGTAAAGTGGGAAAAACTGTCTACAGGGAAGCTGGTCTTTCAAGCCCTGTAGGATCTCCATGATGGCATTAACGTGTCTTGCCACTAGGTGGCAGGCGCACACCAAGCAGTGTGGCTCCAGACTTCATTCAGAGATTTCAATAGCATCAAAGATTAGCTTAACCAAGGCAATTATAAATTATGAATTTAACTTCATGAACAATTATATGTAATCATAACTAATTATAATTATACAATTTATGTTATAAATAAGTGGCTAATGATTAATAAAAACCATATTCAGAAAATTGAAAAAAATTAAACGAACCTTTTTCTATATAGCAAAGCTAGTCAGTTTGATTCTACTTCCACTTCTTCACAGTTTGCACGAAGGTCAATTTTTTTAGAAACAAAATTGGAACTTTTCACTTAAATGAATGCTTTGGTCTACACCAACCCCCCCCTCCCTGGCCCCCAAATGGGAAGAAAGCAGTGTCTATGAACCCAAAAGGCAGGCAAATATTTCTACCCCATGGACTGGCAGTATGTTTAAGGAGTGACCCAATGACAAAAGTTCAATGAGAAATTACTTGAAGTGGCCATTGTAGAGTTGAAAGGTCAATGGCGAGCAGACCAAGGGCAACAGAATCCTGCAGCATGGTGGCAAGTGTCCAGGAATGGTGTCCTACTCAGACTGTTCTTGATGGCAGAATCTTGACCATGCATCAGATTCATCTGTGCTAGCTCTAACTTCATTCTTCAGGCTTCCTATTGATTCTGTGGGGTGGTCTATATACCTGCAGAAATATATTTGTGCATGTAAGTCAACTAGCATTGACTTGTGTTTGCAACCAGGAATGTTGACTGGATCATAGTTTTAATTTCATTCTGCATCCCATGTCTTAAAGGGTCGCTTTCAGCGCATGGAGGCTGAGGCACTTTGAGAAATTAGGGATATAGGAACTGGGGACAGAGAAACCTACCTGGTGCCTTTCAGGTCCTAATGTCTAGACCCGCACTGTCCAATAAGTAGCTGTGAGCCATCGGTAGCTATTCAAATTCAAATTAATTTAAATACAGTAAAATTTAAAAATCCAGTTTTCTTAGTTGCAGTAACCACATTTCAAGTGCCCATAGCCAAATGTATCTAGCAGCAACTGTATTGGACAGTGAAGATCTAGAACATTTCCATCATCACAGGAAGTTCCACAGGACAGAACTGACTAGACATTTTATCTTGTCTGAATATTCATGAGGCAGGCTTTATATAAGTGCAAAAAACAAAAAGGTCTCCTCACGAATTCTATCTCTACTGTTTTAAAGAACCAAAAAATGAGGGGTAGTAGAAAGTTGAAAACATTTTTTGGCTAGTAGTGTTAAGAGCTTTCTTTCTTTGAAAACATTAAGTCTAAAGATAAGGAGCCAGATGGTTCATAACAGAGAGGGAAGAGGTAACACTAGATATTCTTCAACCTGAGGCTTGTGTACAAATGATTACTTTCGAAAGATATGCAAGGAGAAACTTACCAGAATACTATACCCAGGGGAGCCTGGGTGGCTCAGTCATTAAGCGTCTGCCTTCGGCTCAGGTCATGATCCCAGGGTCCTGGGATCAAGCCCCACATCGGACTCCCTGCTCAGCGGGGAGTTTGCTTCTCCCTCTCCCATTCCCTCTGCTTGTGTTCCCTCTCTCGCTGTGTCTCTCTCTGTCAAATTAAATAATAATAATAAAAGAATACTATACCTAAATTCCTAAGCTTTCTTCCTGGATAACTCCAGCCTTAAAGCACAGAATTGTCTATCTTCATCCAGTGGGTATCAGGACCCTTTCTCTTTTGTTGTTTGAGCAGATAATCATGGGGGTGCCCCCAAAATAATTGGCTATATGCAGCTCTGTCTGTCAAGCTGTAGGGTAGATGATTAGTCATGCTGGATTTTCTGTGTGGCAGATGTTGGGGGAGAGGAATTAATGTGTCTTGCCTAGTGGTCTGTACAAACCCACATTAGCTCTGGTTCAAGACATTCTCTTCTGAAAAGATAGATAAATAAATAAATAAATAAATAAATAAATAAATTTAACTTAAAAAACGTTTAGGGTTTAATATTGATGAGTATATTTAGCGGTTGTCAAAGACTTTAAATGTAACTTGAAGATCAAGCTCACATTGCAACTTATCGTTGTGGAAAGAAAAAAAATTTAACTGGGGTTTTCTCAGGCCTATGAAAAGAACGGGAAAAACGAAGAATAAATATTTAATGATGACATTAAAAAAAAAAGGCATGTTAGCTTCGGATTGTAGTAGCAAAATTTTGATTGTCAGGGATTCTTCCAACAGCTAGAATTTACCCAATGCAAATTATGTCTTATGCGACAGTCTCTGAGTCTATAATTTTTTTCAAGGGATTCTTATAAACTCCAGATTCTGAATTTCTTTGGATTATATCACTGGGTGATAACACTTTTCTCCATTGGCTCACATCTCAGTCTCTTTGTTAATGGGTCATGCTATGAAATGCTAGGATGGAGAATATCAATGACTTTCCTATCTGGAATATGAGACAATGTAAGTTTTTGTTTTTCAAACACTCAAAATAGTGGTTGAGGGTTCAAAGTCCAAATGACTAGAGATTTTGGATTTTGTGCTTTGAATCAAATAATAGGCTTGGATAATAAATTTTCATTCTTTTAAGCTTTCCTTTGAATTCAGTAAAATAGTAAAAGTAACATTTTTTAATTTCCAGAAAGTAGGAAAGACTTGACAACTTGGCCTAGTCACTTTGTGAATTGTTGGAAAATATGTTAATTTAATTATAATGTAGAAATTACAGAGTTTTAAAATGTTTTTAATGGGTAGAAAAGTTAAATTGGACTTTATTTATACATGATGTGCTAATGAAACTTTTCCAGTGGTAAAGATAGTGACCTATAGGAATTTATCATTACTCTTTCATTAGAAACATCTTGGATACAATAAAATACACATATTGGAAGGCAAATTCCAGTGACTTAAACTAATGTTATAAACATCAACATTCCATTATTTTGTTAAATAGAGTAAGCACTGACATGACTTATATGCTTCCAACACTGGAATAAAAATATCTAGTTTGGCTAAAAGTACTAATTAATTTTCTTTATAAAAAGGTCAGTTATAAATAGCTGAAGAAATGTAGAAAACAGCAGAAGTTTCCAATATGTTTACAAAATTTAAACATCACGAACCTATTGAGGCTGCTTTAGTATCAGCCTAGGACCTTTTCAAAATTCTTGCAGTGTATTGTTTAACAAATATTTATTGATCACCTGCTGTATGCCCAGGTACTGGGGATATTCAAACTAAAGAACATGGTCTCTAGCTTCGAGGAGCTTATGGGTCAGTGAGACCGAGATAGAGATACTTTCAGTAATGAGATAAATGTACATTGAACACTGTACCAAGTACACTGCTGGTAAAGGAGAGTGCCTCAGAGTGCCTGGAACAATAAAGGAAACTTTCAGAAGAAGAGTGGAATTTGTGCTAAAGCACAAAGGATAAGTGGCAGCTTGCATCGTGGAGAAATGAAAGGGTGGTTTTCTTGCACAGGAATGTCTTCTTCTCTTGAGAGGCCTATTTTGGGAACTAGAAGGGAAGGGAATATATGAGTCAAGATCCAGCCAGGAAGGCAAAACCCACACAAGGGAATTCAGTGGGAGGAATATGGGAAATTAAATTTAAAAAATGTTGGAAGGTTGAAAGAGCAACCATGGTGAGGCAAGACAAACAAGGTTGGCAACGGCAGGAGGTCACTACCAGCCCAGGACCGGAAGGACAAAGGGGAGGTGATGGGGCTGCAGCCCAAGATGATGGGTCACCTGGTAGATACTGGGGACCACTGAGGTGATTTAGCCACTGCTGGAGACACAGCTTGAGGGAGGGAAGAAGGGAGAGAGAAGAGAGAGAGTGAGGGAGAGAGAGAAACACGAAATTTGGTTGGAAGCCCAATGGCCAAGGAACCCGGGGAACTGTGGTTTGCCAGAACAGCACCCTGAGTGTAAAGCAAAGCAAAAGAAGGATGAGGAATAATCTAAGAGCAAACAGGCAACTGACCAGCACAAGGGAACTTAGAGTAGAGGAACAGTCAAAAGATGAAGTAGGTGTCAGCTCATTACAACAAAAGAAAAAGGGCTTGGGTGCTGTTCCAGAATTTGAATTTTACTGAATAGTCACTAGAGAGCTTTCAAACAATGTTAAGCAGGAGAACAAACTGTGGGTATGAATTCCGGTTCTGCCACTTACCAGCTCTTTGACAGGAGAAAAAAAGATGCTGAATTTATGTTAGAACAATAATTCTGAAAGCATTGTAGTGACTAAAGTGGACAGAAAAGTCTACAAACTCTTGTTCCTGACCAGTTGAAAGGGAATGGAATCCTAAACTGGGACCATGACAAGGGGGAATGAAGAGAAGGAGACAGGTTCTAGAAAAGACCAGGGGGATCTGAAAAACAGGAAAGATCAGATTTCCTAGATTTTGGAGTCTGCAGAAAGGGAATCTTGGGGAAGGCCTGAGGGGTGGACAGGCCCATCACCCCCACTGGGCTCATGGTGCACAATAGCAGGGCCCGAATCCATATCTGAGGTTAGGAGATCTTAATTTTCAGGATCCCCCTGCATTTCCTTCATGACCTCCAGTCTCCGCTTGACTACAGTCCACTAAGGAAAAATACATCTCTGGATGTCTCCACTGCCATTAACCATAACTTCCTTGAAAATGTCACTTCTAAATAAGCTGCATAAAAGATCCCAGAGTTAGAAAAGTGGAAATGGTTATTTCTGCTTCAGAGGGGCCTCCACATACCCATTCCATTTGGATGATGTAGGGTACATGTGAAATTTTCTTTTGGGATTTTATCTTTCAGTTACTCCATGTGTAACCCTTCACTCTCTGCTTTTTGTTTTGTTTTGCTTAAGTTTGCTCCTTACGGAGTGTTAGGGCTTCAGCTTTGAAAAGTCACTTCCTCGTCCTCCATGTTTGAGGTGAAAAAGAGAAGCATTAAAGAGATTGGGCAACTTGCCCAAGGTCATACCACCCTGCTATCTGGTCAATGAACCAACAACCCAAGCTTCCTGACTCCCAGAGTGCTGTTGTTTGCTCTTAGCTGTGAGTCTAAAGGGATCAGCTTGGGAGGGGAGGAGCAAGATGGTGGAGGAGTAGGAGACCTGGATTTCGTCTGGTCCCAGGAATTCAGCTGGATAGGGATCAAACCATTCTGAACACGTACAAACTCAACAGGAGATCGAAGAAAAGAATAGCAGCAACTCTCTGAACAGAAAAGTGACCACTTTCTGGAAGGTAGGACATGCGGAGAAGTGAATCCGAGGCGATATTCGGGAAGATAGACATGGGGGAGGGGGCCTCCGTCGGCCGCTTCTGGCAAGTGATAGAGCCCCGGAGCACAAAATCGGAACTTTTAGAAGTTGGTTCCGCTGAGGGACATTGCTCCAGTGGCTAGGGGGGGGGAGGTGTGGAACCCTCCGGGACAGTGTGGTCTCAGGACCCTCGGGGTCACAAAAAGACGTGGGTGCCTGAGTGCGGCAGAGCTCCCAGGTATCGGAACAGGGAAGCCGGCTGCAGAGACGGAGCCGAGGAGCAGGCTCTCAGCTCAGGGTTGCCATAAACCGGGATCCGCGGCACAGTCGGGCCCCTGCTCCTCCAGCAGGGACCCAACAAGCGGCAGATCCGGGGAGACTCACCTTCCTCCCCTGGGAGGAGTGGCGTGGGAGCGCACCACAGGGATCTGCTGGGTTTGGAGACTCCACCCGGGGTCGGGTGCAAGAGATAGAAACGCTCGGTCACAGGCCGGGTGAGCACGGAGTACGGCCAGAGACCGGGGAGACGGGTGTGACTGACTGCTTTTCTCTGGGGGTTCACTGAGGAGCTGGGCCCAAGTTCTCGGCTCCTCCGGGGCAGAGATTGGGAGGCTGCCATTTTCACTCTAGTCCTCCAAATCTGTACGGAAAGCTTGCAGGGAACAAAAGCTCCCGAGAGCAAACCCGAACAGATTACTTAGCCCGACTGGGCAAGGGCGGGGCAATTCCGCCTCCAGCAAAGACGTTTGGGAACCATGGCAACAGGCCCCTCCCCCAGAAGATCAGGGAGAACAGTCAGCCAAGGCCAAGTTTACTGATCAATGAGAACGGCAGAACTCCAGTGCTAGGGGAATAATGCACATAGAATCCATGGCTTTTTTACCATGATTCTTTAGTCTTTCAAAGTTAATTTTTTTAATTTTCTTTTTTCTTTTTCTTTTTTTTTAATTTTTCTTTTTCCCTTTTCCAACCAACATCTTATCAGTCCCTTTTTAAAAAAATCTTTTTTATTTTTCATTTTTAGAGTCATATTCTATCCCTTCATAGTTGTTAACCTTATATTTGGTATATATATATATATATAAGATCTCCTTAAAATTTTGGGATACAGTTTCTTCTAACAGATCAAAATATACCCTAAATCTCTAGTGTATAGCTTTGTTCTAGTCTCCTGCCTGATCTCATTCTCTCCCTTTTTTTTTTAAATCCTCTTCTTTCTTTTTTCAACCAACTTCATATCTTATCAATTCCTTTATAAAATCTTTTATAATTTTCATCTTTACAGTCATATTCCATCCCTTCAGCATATTAACCCTTATTTTTGTACATATATAAGTTTTTCTTTCTTTAAAATTTTGGGAGGCACTTTCTTCTAACAGACCAAAATACGCCCAAAATCTAGTGTGTGGCACTGATCTATGCACCAGCCTGATCATATTTGATCATATTCTGTTTTTTGTTTTGTTTTGTATTTGTTTGTTTGTTTTTATCTTTATCTTTATCTTTTTTCTTTCTTTCCCTTTCTTTTCCCCCGGTTTCAGGTCTTTTCTGATTTGTTTAGTGTATATTTTCTGGGGACATTGTTACCCTGTTAGCATTTTGTTCTCTCATTCATCTATTCTCCTCTGGACAAAATGACAAGATGGAAAAAATCACCTCAAAAAGAAGAACAAGAGGCAGTACCAACTGCCAGGGACCTAATGAATACGGACATTAGTAAGATGTTGGAACTAGAGTTCAGAATGATAATTTTAAAGATACTAGCTGGAAAAAAACATGAAAGTGATTAGAGAATCACTTTCTGGAGAATAAAAAGAACTAAAATCTAACCAAGTCGAAATCAAAAAGGCTATTAATGAGGTGCAATAAAAAAATGGAGGCTCTAACTGCTAGGATAAATGAGGCAGAAGAGAGAATCAGTGATATAGAAGACCAAATGATGGAAAATAAAGAAGCTGAGAAAAAGAGAGATAAACAACTACTGGATCACGAGGGCAGAATTCAAGAGATAGGTGCTACCATAAAGCGAAACATTAGAATAATAAGGATCCCAGAAGAAGAAAGAGAGGGGCAGAAGGTATATTGGAGCAAATTATAGCAGAGAACTTCCCTAATTTGGGGAATGAAACAGGCATCAAAATCCAGGAGGCACTGAGAATCCCCCACAAAATCAATAAAAATAGGTCAACACCCTGACATTTAATAGTAAAACTTACGAGTCTCAGAGACAAAGAGAAAATCCTGAAAGCAGCTCAGGACAAGAGATCTGTAACCTACAATGGTAGAAACATTAGACTGGCAACAGACCTATCCACAGAGACCTGGCAGGCCAGAAAGGACTGGCAGGATATATTCAGAGCACTAAATGAGAAAAATATGCAGCCAAGAATACTATATCCAGCTAGGCTGTCATTGAAAATTGAAGGAGAGATAAAAAGCTTCCAGGACAAACAAAAACTAAAGGAATTTGCAAACACGAAACCAGCCCTACAAGAAATATTGAAGGGGGTCCTCTAAGCAAAGAGAGAGCCTAAAAGTAACATAGACCAGAAAGGAACACAAACAATATACAGTAACGGTCACCTTACAGGCAAGACAATGGCACTAAATTCATATCTTTCAATAGTTACCCTGAATGTGAATGGGCTAAACGCCCCAATCAAAAGACACAGGCTATCAGATTGGATTAAAAAACAAGACCCATCGATATGCTGTCTGCAAGGGACTCATTTTAGACCCCAAAACACCCCCAGATTGAAAGTGAGGGGATGGAAAACCATTTACCATGCTAACGGACATCAAAAGAAAGCTGGGGTGGCAATCCTTATATCAGACAAATTAGATTTTAAACCAAAGACTGTAATAAGAGATGAGGAAGGACACTATATCCTACTTAAAGTGTCTATCCAACAAGAAGATATAACAGTTGTAAATACTATGCCCCTAACATGGGAGCAGCCAATTCTATAAGCCAATTAATAACAAAAGCAAAGAAACACATTGACAACAATACAATAATAGTAGAGGACTTTAACACCCCCCTCACTGAAATAGACAGATCATCTAAGCAAAAGATTAACAAGGAAATAAAGGCTTTAAATGACACATTGGACCAAATGGACTTCACAGATATATTCAGAACATTCCACCCCAAATCAATGGAATACACATTCTTCTCTAGTACCCATGGAACATTCTCCAGAACAGATCACATCCTAGGTCACAAATCAGGTCTCAACCAGTACCAAAAGATTGGAATCATTCCCTGCCTATTTTCAGACCACAATGCTTTGAAACTAGAACTCAATCACAAGAGGAAAGTCAGAAAGAACTCAAATACATGGAGGCTAAAGAGCATCCTACTAGGGTGCCTGGGTGGCTCAGTTGGTTAAATGACTGCCTTCAGCTCAGGTCATGATCCTGGAGTCCCGGGATCGAGTTCTATATCGGGCTCCTTGCTCAGCAGGGGTCTGCTTCTCCCTCTGACCCTCCTCCCTCTCATGTGCTCTCTCTCAAATAAATAAATAAAATCTAAAAAAAAAAAAGAGCATCCTACTAAAGAATGAATGGGTCAACCAGGAAATTAAAGAATAATTTTAAAAAATCATGGAAACCAATGAAAATGAAAACACAACTGTTCAAAATCTTTGGGATGCAGCAAAGGCAGTCCTAAGAGGAAATGATATAGCAATACAAGCCTTTCTCAAGAAACAAGGAAGGTCTCAAATATACAACCTAACCCTACGCCTAAAGGAGCTGGAGAGAGAACAGCAAATAAAGCCTAAACCCAGCAGGAGATGAGAAATAATAAAGATCAGAGCAGAAATCAATGAAATAGAAACCAAAAGAACAGTAGAACAGATCAACAAAACTAGGAGCTGGTTCTTTGAAAGAATTAACAAAATTGATAAACCCCTGGCCAGACTTATCAAAAAGAAAAGAGAAATGACCCAAATAAATAAAATCATGAATGAAAGAGGAGAGATCACAACCAACACCAAAGAAATACAAACAATTATAAGAACATATTATGAGCAACTCTATGCCAGCAAATTAGATAATCTGGAAGAAATGGAGGCATTCCTAGAGATGTATCAACTATCAAAACTGAACCAGGAAGAAATAGAAAACCTGAACAGACCTATAACCACTAAGGAAATTGAAGCAGTCATCAAAAATCTCCCAACAAACAAAAGCCCAGGGCCAGAGGGCTTCCCAGGGGAATTCTACCAAACATTTAAAGAATTCATACCTATTCTTCTGAAACTGTTCCAAAAAATAGAAATGGAAGGAAAACTTCCAAACTTGTTTTATGAAGCCACCATTACCTTGACCCAAAACCAGACAAAGACCCCATCAAAAAGGAGAATTACAGACCAATATTCTTGATGAACATGGATGCAAAAATTCTCACCAAAATACTAGCCAGTAGGATCCAACAGTACATTAAAAGGATTATTTACCACAACCAAGTGGGATTTATTCCTGGCCTGCAAGGTTGGTTCAACATCTGCAAATCAATCAACATGATACAATACATTAATAAAAGAAAGAACAAGAACCATATGATCCTCTCAATAGATGCAGAAAAAGCATTTGACAAAGTACAGCATCGTTTCTTGATAAAAACTCTTCAGAGTATAGGGACAGAGGGTACATGCCTCGATATCATAAAAGCCATCTGTGAAAAACCCACAGTGAATATCATTCTCAATGAGGAAAAACTGAGAGCTTTCCCCCTAAGGTCAGGACACGGCAGGGATGTCCACTATCACCACTCCTATTCAACATAGTACTAGAAGTCCTAGCCACAGCAATCAGACAACAAAAAGAAATAAAAGGCATCCAAATTGGCAAAGAAGAAGTTAAACTCTCACTCTTTGCAGAGGATATGATACTTTATGTGGAAAACCCAAAAGACTCTACCCCAAAACTGCTAGAACTCATACAGGAATTCAGTCAAGTGGCAGGATATAAAATCAATGCACAGAAATCAGTGGCATTCCTATACACCAACAACAAGACAGAAGAAAGAGAAATTAAGGAGTCGATCCCATTTACAACTGCACCCAAACGATAAGATACCTAGGAATAAATCTAACCAAAGAGGCAAAGAATCTGTACTCAGAAAACTATAAAATACTCATGAAAGAAATTGAGGAAGACACAAAGAAATGGAAAAACGTTCCATGCTCATGGATTGGAAGAACAAATATTGTGAAGATGTCAATGCTACCTAGAGCAATCTACACACTTAATGCAATCCTTATCAAAATACCATCCACTTTTTTCAAAGAAATGGAACAAACAATCCTAAAATTTGTATGGAACCAGAAAAGACCCCTCATAGCCAGAGGAATGTTGAAAAAGAAAAGCAAAGCTGGTGGCATCACAATTCCGGACTTCCAGCTCTATTACAAAGCTGTCATCATCAAGACAGTATGGTACTGGCACAAAAACAGACACATAGATCAATGGAACAGAAGAGAGAGCCCAGAAATGGATCCTCAACTCTATGGTCAACTCATCTTTGACAAAGCAGGAAAGAATGTCCAATGGAAAAAAGACAGTCTCTTCAACAAATGGTGTTGGGAAAATTGGACAGCCCCATGCAGAAGAATGAAACTGGACCATTTCCTTACACCACACACAAAAATAGACTCCAAATGGTTGAAAGCCCTCAATGTGAGACAGGAGTCCATCAAAATCCTAAAGGAGAACACAGGCAGCAACCTCTTTGACCTCAGCTTCAGCAACTTCTTCCTAGAAACATCGCCAAAGGCAAGGGAGGCAAGGGCAAAAATGAACTATTGGGACTTCATCAAGATAAAAAGCTTTTGCACAGCAAAAGAAACAGTCAACAAAACCAAAAGACAACCAACAGAATGGGAGAAGGTATTTGCAAATGACATATCAGAAAAAGGGCTAGTATCCAAAATCTATAAAGAACTCATCAAACTCAACCCCCAAAGAACAAATGATCCAATCAAGAAATGGGCAGAAGACACGAACAGACATTTTTGCAAAGAAGACATCCAAATGGCCAACAGACACATGAAAAAGTGCTCAACATCACTCGGCATCAGGGAAATTCAAATCAAAACCTCAATGAGATACCACCTCACACTAGTCAGAATGGCTAAAATTAACAAGTCAGGAAATGACAGATGTTGGCGGGGATGTAGAGAAAAGAGAACCCTCCTACACTGTTGGTGGGAATGCAAGCTGGTGCAGCCACTTTGGAAAACTGTATGGAGGTTCCTCAAAAAGTTGAAAATAGAGCTACCGTATGACCCAGCAATTGCACTACTGGGTATTTACCCCAAAGATACAAATGTAGGGATCCAAAGGGGTACGTGCACCCCGATGTTTATAGCAGCAATGTCCACAATAGCCAAGCTGTGGAAAGAGCCAAGATGTCCATCAACAGATGAGTGGATAAAGAAGATGTGGTCTATATATATACAATGGAATATTATGCAGCCATCAAAAGGAATGAAATCTTGCCATTTGCAAAGACATGGATGGAACTGGAGGGTATTATGTTGAGCGAAATAAGTCAATCAGAGAAAGACATGTATCCTATGACCTCACTGATATGAGGAATTCTTAATCTCAGGAAACAAACTGAGGGTTGCTGGAGTGGTGTGGGGTGGGAGGGATGGGGTGGCTGGGTGATAGACATTGGGGAGGGTATGTGCTATGGTGAGCGCTGTGAATTGTGTAAGACTCTTGAATCACAGACCTGTACCTCTGAAAGAAATAATACATTATATGTTAAAAAAAAAAAAAGAAGAAGAAGAAAAAGATAGCAGGAGGGAAAGAATGAAGGGGGGAAATCGGAGGGGGAGACAAACCATGAGAGACGATGGACTCTGAAAAACAAACTGAGGGTTCTAGAGGAGAGGGGGTGGGGGGATGGGCTAGCCTGGTGATGGGTATTAAAGAGGGCACGTTCTGCATGGAGCACTGGGTGTTATACGCAAACAATGAATGATGAAACTATATCAAAAACTAATGATGTAATGTATGGTGATTAACACAGCATAATAATAAAAAGTAAATAAATAAAGAGATCAGCTTGGTTTCTTTTAAACTCCACATGTGGCTCATCTGATTTTGAAAAAAGATTTATTTATCTATTTTAAAGAGCAAGAGAGCACCTGAGGTGGCAGGGAGCAGAGAGAGCAGGAGAGAGAGAATCTCAAGCAGATGCCCTGCTGAGCACAGGCCTGTCTTACTGGGCTCTATCTCGGGGCCCTGAGATCCTGACCTGAGTCGAAATCAAGAGTTGGACGCTTAAGCGACTAAGCCACCCAGGCTCCCAGTGGCTAGTTTATTTATTTGTTTGTTTGTTTGTTTATTTTTATATTTTTAAAGAGTTTACTTATTTATTTGACAGAGAGGGAGAGAGAGAGGGAGAGAGGGCACAAGCCGGGGGAAGGGGCAAGGGAGAGGGAGAAACTGGTCCAACTCGGTACTTGATCCCAGGACCCTGAGATCATGACCTGAGCCGAAAGCAGTCGCTTAACCGACTGAGCCACCCAGGCGCCCCACCCAGTGGCTAGTTTAATTTAAGAAGCTAAGCCTGGGAAGTTAAAGTTCACAGGGGAACCAGTAAAATGCCAGGTAGCAGGGGACAAAGGCCTCCAATGAAGAGCTGTAAGAGTGAGACTTCTTGGAATCGGCTGTTCTAGCTTCACTCAAGCCCTCAGTGTGTCAGCAGATGTCCAATGTCCAGTGTAGTGAAGGTCTTACCTCAAAGACATTTGTAAGTGTGGATTTGGCTGGAGAGAACCTAGGAAGATCCATAGGAGAGCCGTAAAGTGTTAGAGAATTATCTTCATAGAAACATTGCCAGAGACAGAAACAGTAATACATAATGAATAGAGTCCTTTGGACTTTCAGACTTCTTCAAGTTGGAGACTACTTAGGAAATCACACAGCTGCACACACGTGCTACATTTCATGAAAAAGGAGGGATGACTAAGGTGGCAGAACCAGGAGCCCAGAGAGCAGAGCTCAGAGCCATAGAGAATATTCCTGGGCAAGGAGTAAGATTGAATCTCAATGAAGGACCTTCCAACATTTCAGCAAGGCTTTCAGAATTGCTATGAGCCATTGACTCCTTTATTCTTCCCAGTTTCCTCCCTTTTTTTTTTTTTAAGATTTTATTTATTTATTTGACAGACAGGGAACACAAGGAGAGGGAGTGGGAGAGGGAGAAGCAGGCCTCCTGCAGAGCAAGGAGCCCGATGCGGGACTTGATCCCGGGACCCTGGGATCATGACCTGAGCCGAAGGCAGACGCTTAATGCCTGAGCCACCCAGGTGCCCCAGTTTCCTCCCTTTTAAACAAGAATGTCTATAATGGTTATCCTATCTCTGTTCTACCATTGTATTGGGGGGTTTGTGTGGCAGGGGCAGGTAACTTGTCTCTGTTGTTCACACATCTTCAGGTTGAGAGGGGGTACACTGAAGAACTATCCCCAGAGAGCCTCGTTCATACCAGGAATTGATACCCAAGGATTATACCCAAGGAGCCTCATCCATACCAGGAACTCATAGGATGATGAGATTCTGGAGTTTGAGCTGACCCATTAGATTTCGTGGACCTTGGGAAGGGTGAGTATATTTTGCATGTGGGAAGAATGTAGATAATTTGTGGCCAGAGGATGGAGTATGGTGCTTTTAAATGTGTCCATAAATTCTTTGATATTGCTCCCCTCAAGAGGTAGAGTCCAATCCCCCTTATTGTGAGTGTGGTTGGACTTAGTGACTCATTCCTCATGAGTAGAATAAAATAGAAGTAAGAGAGGGAAACTTTAGGAACTAGGTTACAAACCACCGTGCCTCAGTCCTCTCTCTAGGATCATTTATTCTGGGAGAAGTTAGCTGCTACGGCATGAGCATGATTATTAACACGGCTTTCCCCATTCATCTTTATATTCTCCAATGCCTTCAGATGACGAGTCCTAGCTCACAGCCCCATTGCAACCCTGCGAGTGACCCAGAGGCTGAATCACCCAGCTAAGCTGCTCCCAAATTCCCGACTCTCAGGAATTGTGTGAGGTATTAAATGTTTTCTTAGGACACTGCATTTTAGGGGTAATTTGTTATGCAGCAATAGATAACTAATATAGCAAAAGGAGAAATATCCTTCTGTAGCATTTGTCAAATAAGTTCAAATATGAGGCCCTTAGTGAGCTTCCCAATTTCAGATAATTGTGGCAAATTATTGCCTCTTGAGGCACATGGGAAGAGCCAGTGAGAGACAGGGGGCAAATAAAGAGGGAGGTAAAAGAAGAGAGAGAAAGAGAGAGAAAAAAAGAAGGAATAAAAGGGAAAACATACCAAGAGAGGGACATGGGAAAGGTGACCCTATTTCCTAGTTCAGTTCCGACAGTCCCTCTTTGTAGTGTTGTCCTCATACAGTTATGACTAGAATCCACTTTCACTTTCAAGTGTCCTGGTTTGGATGATAATTATATGACTCTAGCTGGAGGCCAGTATTTCAGCCTTCCCTCCACTTTGTTTCCTGTCTTAATATTCCATCTTTTCCCCATGGCTTGTTGCCCACAGACTCTCTCCAGTCTGCTCTGATATGTTTGCTACTGGCCCAGAGTCCTAACTTTGCCACCAAATCACAGCCTGTCACCGGTCCCAGCTCCAGGAGGTAGAGGTCCCCTCTGTCCATTCCCTGTGTCCTTACATCAGTAAACAGTTTGTCATGGCAGCGAAGAGATCAGGGCAGGAACTCAGCAAACCTGGCTCCGAATCTTGGTTGTATACTTAACTGTTATTTGACTTTAGGAGAATTACTTAACTTTCTTAAGCCTCAGATAGAATCTACTATCTTATAGCGATGCTGAGGATGTTCATGAGATTGTGTATATAAAGTGCTTAGCACAGTGCCTGGCATATCTAGAGAAGATATATATATATATATGCATAATATATTTGATGAATATATATTTGCTATAATCTGCACTTATTATCACGGAAGGCAAATTCATCTCATTGAGGTTGAAGTACCTTAGGTGTTGGGACATGTATATTAGTGGGCAGCTCTCAAGTATGTGAGTAATTGTATTTATTAGTTTTAATATTAGAAGGCAGACACATGGTTAGGAAATGTGTTCTGAAGTAAAGTAAAAGGCAAAGACTATATTTGCTCTTCGGGCTTGATATGCCTTACTTTGTTCATTCATTCATTCATTCATTCATACATTTATCCACTTATTCTTTCAACAAAGATGTATTAGTTATCTACCCGATCCCACATACTACACTAAACACAGGATTGAGCAATGCTTTGCAACAAGAATAAAGCTTTATTCCCACTTCTTCAAGGAAAACATTACATTTAAAAAAAGTGTTGTGTGGGAATATGAGTGACTAGTGATCTGAAGCCAAATTAAAAAATATATATATATACACACACACACACACACACGTATGTTTTTCAGGATGACCAGATTTTATTTTAAATTAGCTTTGAGCAATAGAAGCAATTTTCTGCTATAAAAAGGGATGCATTTTAGCTTTTGACTTAACTTGATATTTTTTAAACTAAAAGTGGGAAAATGTAAATTATGTGAATATATAATTTGGAATCCTGGAGATATGAGCAGAAGGAGCTGACAGGAAGACAGATTTTTTTTTTTTTTTTGGCCATAGGCAATCCTCTTTTCTATTTTTAGGAAGAAAGAAAACTAGTAGACAGAAATAGTCCTAGGTACATTGACTCTATTTCATATGCATACCATAAAATATTTAATAAAGTTAAGTAGGTGCCTGAAAACCAAGAAAATTCAATAGATGAAGAGGGTGACAACAATGAAAATAGGCAATACATACATAGGGTAGGTTTAAGGCATTTGGCAATATCATTTAAAAAAATTTTTTAATATTTTCTTTTCCCTATTTTTAATTCCCTTTGATAATGAGCACCACTTTATACTTTTCAATAGCCCATGAAGTTTTTACTTTTGTTTTCATCTTCAAGGTCAAGTTTATGAACAAGTTACAAATAAGCTGATTCTAGATGAATTAGGGATATTATTTTAGGAGTAATAATAATCAACACTTATTAAGTGTTTGCTAAACTCAAAGCCTTACAGGGAGTTTCCCCTCTAGTTCTCACAAAGACCCCAGGACTCAGCCACTCTCACCATCTCATCTCGCATGTGAAAAAGCCCAGAACTGAAAAGTGAAAGAACCTTGCTTAACTACACAAGTAGGTGGTGACAGAGTCGGGATCTGAACTCAGGAAGTCTGGCTCGAGAGCCATGCTTAATGAACCACATTATTCTGAATGGATGGGCTAAATGTATTTCACCTCTTTATGTATGTTTCCCAATTTATCTTTTTTGGAAAAGTTATGTTTTCTTGGATTCTGCTTTAAGTCCTTGCCCATTTTCTCTGTTCTATCCAAGGATCATTTAACCTGATAATTATGCAAGTCCACACCTATCTGCATGATACACTGACTCATTCATTTAGTTGAAAGGTGGAAACCAAATTGGTTTTTAAAAATACATAGGAATCTAATTGAAAAATTTCATGAATCACTTTAATGAGAAACTAGTAGCGGGATCTCAAGTACAGAGAGCCTCAGACGATTGTTTTTCAAAAGCGCTGGTCAGCTCTACATATTCATCTTGAATAAAAATGCCTCTCTAGCAAGGCATTGTATGACAGTTGTAATCACCGAAGTTTAGGATGCAGAGAACCATTTCAGTGACTTTTAAATAGTTGTTCCTTATTCTTCTGTGTTTGAAGATGATGATGTGCCTACTTATTATTGAATAGTGAGGTGACCAGTATTCCTCCTAGCTCTGGGTAAATTAAAGACAAAGTTGATATCATTATTTGTCAGCTCTCGAATTTTTTCTTCGCGGCTGTCATTCATCATTTCCTCCCTAATTTGTCTCGAGTCTTAGTTCTCTCTTAGTCTTCTGCCCTCAGCCCTTGGCTCTGCCACACAGTTCAGGGAATGTTCTGTGTGTCCTTCAAACCCCCGTTTTTACCTAAATAGCTTCTGCCTCATGTAAAATTAAAAAAAAATTGTTATAACGTCTTGCGATTATTTATTCTTTATAAATTACATTCTATTGAAGTGATAAGCTTAACTGTGTACCTTTTTTAAGTGAACCCATTTGGAATGTGGTTAAGTAGAGTCCCCACGTCGTATTGATGAGCCGTGAGGAATCCGGTCAGACAGTTCACCACAGCTGCTCTCTGGACACCAGCTCCCCCCCGGGCTGAAGGCTGCTTGTTGCCACACACTGTGAGGGCTATGAGCAGCATGCTTGCCATCTTAATAGCCTTTCTCCTATTTTTTTTCCGAATATGAAAGCATCTTCTCCATTATAATTTTGAGAAGAATCAATGCCCACTTCCAAATAGCATAAACTATAACTCTGTTCTTCATTTGTTTCTTACCATCCGGTATCTCACCAAACTCACAGACACGCTTGCCCACTGGCCCAACTGTCCACAAACCAGGGAAGGAACGGCTGCGTAATTTTTGCAGCCATGTGCAAAATGAAAGTGCAGGGCTCTTTGTTCAAAAAAGCAGAAAAAAGGGCTGTCTACGGTATTAAAGTCTAAAGTTTTGTTTTTCCTTCTGTTCTCTCCCTCAACTTGTCGTGATGTTTTCTATGTGCTACTTAATGTCATGGCCAGTAAATAAAATTAAAAATGTTAAATTATTGGGATGCCTGGGTGGCTCAGCCGGTTAAGTGTCTGCCTTCTGCTCGTGTTGTGATCCCGGGGTCCTGGAATCGAGCCCCGCATCAGGCTCGTTGCTCAGCGGGGAGCCTGCTTCTCCCTCTGCCTGCCGCTCCCCCTGCTCGTTCTCTCTCTCTGTCTTAAAAAAAAAAAAGTTGAATTATTAACACGGCTTTCCCCATTCATCTTTATATTCTCCAATGCCAGTTTTGAATGCAAACATCGGAGCATTTAACTCCTGTGTGGAATCATCAAAATTACGTCATTCCTCTTTCATGGTACAGCTTCCCCTCGGCCAGAAGAGCATAGATAAGTTAGGCGCAGGAAGCTGGTGGAGGAAGAAGCGTTCATCTAGCACAAAGCAGGCTGAAGTATACTCCTTCAGGTATCAGGCATCGGGATGCTTGCAAGGTGAGAGCGCGTCTTCACGGATGCGCTGGGACCCCATCCCATGACCCCCTGCGCTTGTCTTTGCGCCGGCCTGACACTGCTCCGGAGTCCCACACCAGCCGCTGCGCGGATGCACCACGGCTCTGCAGGTGGAGAGCTCCCTGGTGAAGTCCAGTCAGACATCTCCGCTGTCCGCAGGCCTGGTGCCCCAACTCACTTGGATGGGCAACTGCCAAGGGTATTGCAAGCTCTGAGTTCGAAAGGTCTAAGTACTTGGATTAGGAGTGGGTGAATGCATGATGGCACTGCCCCCTTAGGGCAGGACGTCCTCCACCATCTTAAGCCCCCAAATACAGTGGGATGTGGGTGCCCTGCCCCATTCCTACCCGTATCTGCACCCAGGTCCCTGCCAGGGGGCTGGACGTTGGAAGCAAACGCTTGGGCAGGGCTGGGGAGGGTGCAGCTGGGCAGGCAGAGGATAGCCAGGAACCCAGCCCGGGGAGGTGCGGAGGGCGTGGGAAGGAGAACTGCGTGTGAGCAGAGGCCCCAAGCCCCCGGCACAATCTCCACTGTCCCAAAGATTTCAGCTGTAAAACAAAAATTCAAAGATAACATTATTAAGAATTTGAAAATGGGGACTAGAGAGCGTTAGACCCCAATCGTGGGGGCCTCCTGTCCTGGGCTTTGTGCAACTATGTTGATCACGTGACCGTGAGGCCAGTGCCCCCCCCCAGGAATATTATGAGCGAGTTAGCTGAACTGCAAGGAGGTCGGAGTAAACTAACAACATAGTTTTAAAATAAAATAAGAGAAAATAACTTTTTATTGTTCCTTCCCATGATTCATACATGAAAATTTTAAAATACCTATTTTATTTTCTTTAAGAAAATTTTAAGAAACTTCTCACTCATGCATATAAAAATTCCCACAGGAAATACAGTCTTCCCCACTCAGAACTCTATTCAATCCTCTTGGTTAATAACAATAATAATGGTACTACTAGCCGAACGTACCTATGAGCCAGACATTGTGCTAATTAATTACTATAATTAAATTTACTTTATATAAATTATCTCATCTAATCCCTATAACATGGGGCAGATACACATTTTAGCCCCAATTTGGAGATGAGGAACTTGATATATGGGAGTCAGCTTGTCTAAGACCATGATGTGAAAAGAAACGGTTTACTGTGACCAGACTTTATTACAGTAATGTAGAATAATTTAATATTTGGAAGCCTATAAAGCAGATATAGCGCATCTGGAGGTCAAATTGGAAAAATGTAATCATCAGTGGAAGCTGAAAAGGCATTTGAGATGATTCAACTCTCATTCCTTGTCCAGACTCTTTTAAATCCAGGAAATAAAGGGTACAAGATAAAGTAATTGTCTCAGATCAACAGGAAAATATTATGCTTCATTGAAAATATTAGAGATAACCTTATTAAATGGGAAATCAAGATTTCTGGTATTAGTATTTTACATTGCTCTGGGAACTATAATCAGTGAAATAATACTGGAAATAGAAATAAGAGCAATAATATAAGAATGGGCAAAGACACACTTGCCATCATTTGCATATAATATGATTTACCACCAGAAAACTCAAAAGAATCAGTAGAAAAAAATGTTGGAACTACTAAGAGTTTAGTTAAGTAGCTGAATAAATAGATTGTTTTTCTATATACCAACCATAATCAGATAGAAAATCCAATGGGAAGAATTCCCATTCTTAGAAGCAATGACAAGTACATAGGATCTAGAAAAGACTTATCAGAAGTAGTATGACCTAGATAAAGAAAACCGTACATTTTAGGATAAATTCCTGACATAACTGTTCCTGGATGGGCTAAAAATATTATGAAGGTGTTATGATAGTTAATTTTTTTGTCAACTTGACTGGGCCATCCCAGGTGTTTAGTCCAGTGTTACTCTGGGTGTTTCTGTGAGGGTGTTTTGGATAAGATTAACATTTAAACCAGTGAACTAAGTAAAGCAGATTGTCCTCTCTAATGTGGTGGGTCTCATCCAATCAGTTGAAGACCTGACTAAAACAAAAGAATGCCTTCTTCAAGTAAGAGAATTCCTCCTGCTTTATTGCCTTTGAACTGAAACAGTGGCTCTCGAGCCTGCCAGCCTTAGAACTGGAACTAAATGATCAGCTCTCTTAGTTCTCAGGACTTCAGACTCGGATTGGAACTAGATCATCAACTTTCCTGGATCTCCAGCTTGCTGACTCACCCTGCAGATTTGGCACTTGTCAGTCTCCATAATCTTGTGAGCCACTTCCTTCTCATAAATCTCTTTCTGTATACAGGTACATCCTATTGGTTCTGTGTCTGTGGAGAACCTGACAAATACAGTGTCATTTCTTCCAAAATTAACTTGTAATTTTAAAGTGATCCCAATAATCACTTGGGAGGAGATATGGTAAGACAATTGTAAAGTTCATCTGAAAGGATAAACAAGTAAGAAGAGTTAAGAAAATTTTTGGTGAAAAGAAGAGAAATTTAAGTCTGGTATTGTAGGGGGAGGTAAACTAGTCTTATGGAGTATGAAAATATTATGAAGTTATGATAATTAAAACAATGTGGTTATAAGGAAAGTCAGACAGTCCAAAGGAAGAGAATAATATCCTAAAACAGATTCGGGAATGTAAAAATATTTAAAATACAATTTGCTTTGTATTATGTGGCAAAAGGGAAGAATTACTCTATAAATAGTGCTAGATAAATTGGCTAGATATTTGCAGGGAAATCTAGAGTTAGGTCCTCATTTTTTTTTTTTTTTTTTGCCATTTAACAAAATCCTAGGTGAGTATTTGTAGTTAAATTCAAAGAAAATACAAACCATAAAAATATATGACAGAGTAGTTATCAAATTGGGAGAGGAATTTCTAAGCTTAAAAGCAATGGTGGAGGGGTACCTGCGTGGCTCAGTCAGTTAAGCGTCTGACTCTTGATTTTGGCTCAGGTCATGATCTCAGGGTCCTGGGATCGAGCCCCGAGTTGGACTCCATGCTGAGTAGGAGAGTCTTGAGGATTCTCTCTCTCCCTCTCCCTTTACCCCCCAGCCCTGACTCACCTGCTCTCTCACTCTCTCTCTCAAATAAATAAATAAATTTGACCCAGAGAGAGAGCGAGCACACAAGCAGGGGGAGGGACAGACGGAGAAGGAGAAGGAGATTCCCTGATGAGCAGGGAGCCCAACTCGGGTCTGATCCCAGGACCCTGGGGTTATGACCTGAGCTAAAGGCAAACACTTAACCCACTGAGCCACCCAGATGCCCCTTCCTTTTGCTTCTTATAGGTATGTGTTTACGGGTATACGTCAACAATATCCATCTTCTCTTTCTTTTCCATTAAAAATATCTCTCTACAGATTGCTAGAGGTTAATTTTAGAGTTTAGTCATTAGGCAACAGAATATTCAGTGGATTTTGAGGGGTGATTAACATAGCCACCGTGGTGTACACAGTGATTGTTGGGCTCCTACAGAGTTGTTGCATTGTTGTCTGGCATTCTGGGGCGTGTAGACATTATATGGAAAGCTGAGTGGTCAAAGGGGTGGGTCATGCTCTTTATCCATTAATTTCCTTTTAGCCCCAAATTCACCCTTTTTGCCTTACTCTGTAATAACGAAGATGGATTTTTGTAAATGTTTCTCATTTGCCAGCCAGCCTGGTGTTAAACATTGTCAGAGGAGGGTTCTGGAAGGACACTGGAGAAGGAAGGGGTTTTCTCTTCCTGGTTCTGGTATGGCTCACTCTCCTAGAGTGTGCTTTGCCTCCAACCTGTTCCCTAGTGCTAAGTTCCTGCAGGGTACAGCTTCCTCTGGGATTTGGTGACTGCCTGCCTTCTCCAGTACTCAATTCAGGCAACTGTGGTATGTCTGGGATCTCCAGATAGCATGGGACTGTGCCCCAACCCAGATCGCTGCTCCCACATCCTGCCCTCCGTCCTGGAATTCCAGAGCCACCTGTAAGTATGTTGGACTCCTTCAGAACGCTGCCGCCGCTCCAGATCCTGGTTCTAGCTGTGCCCAGCCACCAGCAGCTGTTCCGGCACCTGACGAGCTCCAAGGCTCACTGAGGACTCTGTGAGGATTGAGGACTCGACTTCTGTGTAGATGGTCTTCCCTGGGACCCTAGAGACTTCCAGCAAGCCCCACGTAGGAAGCATGGCAGCATCTTCACCATCCGGTGAGTCAAAGCTGTGCCCTCTCTGAAGAGTCTTTTCCTTTAAACATATTTATAAGTGCTCTTAAAGTTTGTATCTGCTAATTCAAACATCTGGATCATCATGGGGTCTGCTTCTATGGTCCATTTTACCTCTGGCTAAGGGTCACATTTTCCTGTGTAGTGTATATAATACTTGTCTATAGTAGATGTCGTGGATACGACATAATTGAAAATATAGATTTTGTCATCTTCATTTGAAGAGTACTGAATTTTATTTTGGTAGGTAGTTACTATACTGGCAGATCAGCTTGTGCCTATTGTAGATTAATTTTAGGTTTTATTGGGAAGGGTCTAGAATCACTCATACGCTAGAGTAGCCTTACTCTTAAGGCATGTCTTTAATTCTTGGGTTGTTTAATGAGGCCTTCACACCCTGGCTGATTTGAACTCTGATGTCTCCCAGGGCTGTGTGACCTCCAGTCCCTGCTTTCTGCCATGCGCCATGGAGTCTTGCCCTGCTCATGTGCTTAGTATTCATAGACTTAAGAGTGTCCCTCTGCAGATTTCTGGGGCACCCCCTCTGCACAGCACCCTCTTCTCTGGTCCTCTGTCCCACAGACTCCTGCTCCCCAAGCTAGCCTCAACTCTGGTTTCATTTCTTCCATCTCATGCACCTTCTCTATTCTGTTTGGGCTTCCCTTCCCTCTGCTACAGTTTGGCAAGTGTTCCCAGGGAGAGAAAACAGAGCGAATGTAGAGGTCAGCACGCTGGTGTCTTTCTCTCAAGGGTCAGAGCCCTGAAGTGTCTACTGTACACTGCTGTAGTTTATGATAGAAGGATATGTCTGCCACCAGTTTCAGTGATGGCTGGACCCAAAACTCTTGAGGTTTTCGTTTCACCAATTAAATATTTTATTTCTAGAAATTCTATTTGGTAAGTGTATCTGTTTAATCCCAATTTTTTTTAATAGTTTTTGTAATTCCATAGTTTGTTTAATACATAGCTCTGATTTGCTGTCTATTAATTCTCACTCATAGTGGCTGGCTTTATCTAGATTTGGTAGTCATTAAGAGGTTATGCTTGACTGTAATCTAAGAGAGTCTTGTTGGATGGTTTCTTCTGCTTCAGCCAGTGTGTTTCTCTGTGTGTGTGTGTACACTTGTCTCAGGACCCTTCAGGACCTTCTTGAAGATTTTAGCTCAGAGGAGGGGGTCTCGGATTCAGGTTCTCCTCCTGACTGCTATTTCAAGGTTCAGTCTGCTCAGATACTGTCAGTAGAGAACTCTGGCCTCAGGGCAATCCTACCCTTTCACAAAACCTGCAGGCCCCCCATTATGCTAGTTTCAAGCCCCTGTGAACTCTGTTGCTCCGGCCTGGGATCCTTACCTATGTTCCTGGTTATTTCTAGCAAGTACAATGCAGGCTGCAAGCTACCTAATCTTCACCTTGGCTCCCTGAGGCTCAGCTCGTGGATTTTTAAAAATTTCTTTTTTCCTTTTTTTTTTTTTTTCCTTTTTGAAGGGAGAAACCCCTGGAGACTAGAAATGCTTGTGTGTGTTGGGTATTTGGTGGTCTAGCTATTGTGGAAGAGAAGTTTACCTCTGACCTAAAATCTCAAGTATTAGGGAGCAACAACACATGTATTAATTTTATAATCAGGAAAATAACAAAGAGGTCAACAAATATCTGTATCTGAATTACTAATGTACATATTTATGTGGTAAATAATCACTGAGAAATTGAGTTCTTAGTATAATCTGGTATTTCGTGTTGCCTAATTTATTTCTCAAGGCCAAATACTAGCTAAAGGATACTTTCTGTAGACTGAATCTTTGTAAGTTTTAGAAAAACATATTTAAGTTGACAAATGAAGACTGACATTTGGCTATGCTTTAATAGGCTGAACACCAAGCAAATCTTTTTTCCTTTATTTGTTCATTTTGCAATAAGTCTTGACATCACCTTCTCCTCTTTCTTAAATTTGCTTACTTAGCAGGGCACAATGCAGTTTTGATGTGCAATCTGATTTCAAAAGAATCTTTGAGACAGCTAATCTTCTGTACACTCACTGTAATAAAATATTACAGCACAAACGGTACATAAGATACTCACTTTCTTGAGAACCTCTTAGCACCAAAGAGCAATGACATAAAACAGTATAGATTTTCAGTGTTTTTTTGGTAGATTTTCCAGCTTGAATCTTTAACTCTTATAACACCTAGAGCTTGCAAAGAGTAAAGCATTATATGCCATAGACTGCAAATATGTTTATTGTCTTTCATTCCTAAACTCATTTCATCTTCAGTTTAAAATCTACGAGTAGACTAATCTGCTTACCTTCAAGCTGCTTGCTTCATCCTTGAAAATATGGGTTTGAAAGTGCCATACTGGGGGCACCTGGGTGGCTCAGTCATTAAGCATCTGCCTTCGGCTGGGGTCATGGTCCCAGGGTCCTGGGATCGAGCCCCACATTGGGCTCCCTGCTCAGCGGGAAGCCTGCTTCTCCCTCTCCCACTCCCCCTGCTTGTGTTCCCTCTCTCTATGTCTCTATCTGTCAAATAAATAAATAAAATCTTAAAAAAAAAGTGCCATACTGAATTAGACTAATAAGTTCAGTTCTTTGTCTCTTATGGTAAACATCACCAAAATATGTTTTGTGAGAGTATGGCTGCTGTCTTCCATTTTTTTTTTAAGATTTTATTTATTTGACAGAGAGAGACACAGCAGGGGGAGTGGGAGAGGGAGAAGCAGGCTTCCCCTGCGCAGGGAGCGCAGGCTCACCGCTGAGCAAGGAGAGACTCGATCCCAAGACCCGGGGATCATGACCTGAGCCAAAGGCAGACGCTTAACGACTGAGCCACCCAGGCGCCCCTGTCTTCCATCTTTTTTAATCATACTGATTTATTTCCACCACCATTCCTTTATCAATTAATCCCTTTGCCATCCCTGCCATCCAAGCTGAAATCATGTGATGTTCCATAAATTCACAATTACCATTACATTTTTTTTTAAGCCATCTCTGTCCACTTCAAGAAGTAACCTAACTCTGGATTTGGTGAATAAATCCACCCAGCACCTGACCTTCATGGTTTATTCCGGCTTTTTCTGGACTGAGATCCTAAGTTTTAAAAACGTGCTTTTCTTAAAAACAAAAAACAAAAAACACGGTAAAAACACCAAAACAGCCCAATAACAGCTCATTAAATATATGAGCTTATGGTCCCCTTCATTAAATAGACCTATGGCCCCATCCCCACAGGTGACCGAGTTGAGTTCCGTATGGGTACTTCCAGATATATTCTAAGTATGGAGGTTAAATATGTTGTTTGGGACACAACTTTTTCCACTCCCTCCTGAAACCATCCAAAATGACAGAAAAGCATCGCTTTCTTTCTCAGGGACAAGAGAGTACAGGCACAAAATGTTCAAATCTCAGAAACAGATGGTAATTACCAAAGAGAACTTAAATGCCTGCAACAGAGTGACACCCTCAAAGAGGCCGATTCACCCTGCAGAGTTCCCGAAAGGCTTAAGAATGGAAGGATCCAGATACCTCTGAAGCTGGCACTGTAAATAAGATTTACTGAAATTCTGTTTATAAAGCCTTTAGATCTCAAGCTCCCTCCTGAACCAACACCATCCCCTCCCCCTCCCCTCCACCCCCCTTTCCCCCGCCCAGCAGCAGAAGTTCTGCATCAGGACCAGAAAACAACCATTGTAGATGGAGTGAGAGCCCCGGGAGGCATTTCTAAAATTATGATTAAAAACTTACCATTACCTGAGGTGTTGGAATGTATTAACAATATATGTTTGGGGGCGCCTGGGTGGCTCAGTCGGTTAAGCGACTGCCTTCGGCTCAGGTCATGATCCTGGAGTCCTGGGATCGAGTCCCGCATTGGGCTCCCTGCACGGTGGGGAGTCTGCTTCTCCCTCTGACCCTCCCCCCTCTCATGTGCTCTCTGTCTCTCTCATTCTCTCTCTCTCAAATAAATAAATAAAATCTTTAAAAAAAAAAACAATATATGTTTAGTTCTGGAGATGAGTCTGGGGTTGAATTCGTGACGGGCAGGTACATGAGAATTACACAAAAAATTAAGCAAGCTGAAAAGGTGAAAATTTTAACTCTAGGGAAAGTAAGAAGATGTATAAGAAAGGCAATATAGTAACTGATGATGCTGTAATAATTGATTTCACTAAAGTTATGTTCTAACTATACGAAGAGGATGGGGAAGGGGAAATGTCCGTCTTGGAGGGGGATTGCATACGACAGCCAAACCCCCATCTTCCTTTGTAGGAAGTCAACAGTCAGTAATCTAAAAAATTAAATCAATCAGTAAGTATCTGTGTAACATACTATGCTGAAATAGGAAGGCAGATCCCAAGATTAGAAAGTGGCATTGCCTCTGAAAGCAGAAGTGAGGGTTGAGGGGAAGAGAGATGCTGGTTTTTATTTTAACCCTCTAGAGCTCTTTGACTTTCAGAAATATATACATATAACTTTGATAAAGATACATTAAAATACAATTCTAGGCAATGAAAGTGTGTTTTGAACAGAAACAGCATATTGTAGATTCTTCTGTACCTTGCTGTGCTCCTATAAAAATACCTTGCCAATCATCTCAGATCAGCACAATAAGCAGACTTCATTCTTTTTCATAGTTACATGCAGTGTCATTTTTGTAGATAGATTTGTTGGCATGCAAATTTATGAATATATGTATTGGGATATTACAATCCCAGAAGTAAAATTCTAGGTCACAACTTGGAGCTATTTCTAGATATTGCCCTCCAAAGGTGCGGCACCCAAATGTATGGCCTCACCAGTAATTGCCACACACGCTTAACCAACACTGTGTGTTCCAAACCACTCCATCTCTTCAGTCTGATATGGGAAAGGATATATTGTCATTGATTTAACTTGCATGTCTTTAAATTTATTTTTCTAAAAACTGTCTATTCAATCCCAATTTCTTTCTTTTATTTATTTGACAGAGAGAGGAGGGAGAGAGAGATAGCACAAGCAGGGGGAGAAGAAGGCTTCCCGCTGAGCAGGGAGCCCAATGCGGGGCTCAATCCCAGGACCCTGGGATCGTGACCTGAGCTGAAGGCAGATGCTTAACCGCTTAATCGACTGAGCCACCCAGGTGCCTCTCTTCCATCCAGGTTTAAAAAATCTTTCCTCAGGCGCCTGGGTGGCTCAGTTCATTAAGTGACTGCTTTCGGCTCAGGTCATGATCCTGGAGTCCCTGGATCGAGTCCCGCATTGGGCTCGCTGCTCAGCGGGGAGCCTGCTTCTCCCTCTGACCCTCCCCCCTCTCATGTGCTCTCTCTCTCTCATTCTGTCTCAAATAAATAAATAAAATCTTTAAAAAAAAAAAATAAAGATTTACCAAAAAAAAAAAAAAAATCTTTCCTCGGGCGCCTGGGTGGCTCAGTTGGTTAAGCAACTGCCTTCGGCTCAGGTCGTGATCCTGGAGTCCCCGGATGGAGTCCCACATCAGGCTCCCTGCTCGGCAGGGAGTCTGCTTCTCCCTCTGACCCTCCTCCCTCTCGTGCTCTCTGTCTCTCATCCTCTCTCTCTCAAATAAATAAAATCTTAAAAAAAAAAAAAATCTTTCCTCACTCAGATCCCTTCTCCATTCTCTTCTTACTTTCTCTATCCTGTTTCCCATAACTGCTTGTCCTTCTCTTCCTTTACAACACTGGATTAAATTTATCTTTTCCAGAAAACTTTCATAATAATGTTTTCATTTCCTCTCAGCGTTGTATATTTATGTGCCTATAGTCACAATTATAGGTATATTCCTCAGTTTTTAAGATGTCTGCCAAAAATACTGATTGTGATCTAATGATAATTATAAAGATACAGAGAATTGTATCTTTGCGTTGGTTTTCATCATACAGTATTTCACAGAATGTAAGATGTGATTGATTGCAGGACACAAAGTAAAAATGCTGTCAATTAAAAGAAAAAACCACAATGCTTTCTTATCACTTAGAATTTTTATTTTAACATTAGTGAATATTATACAATTCATATTTTTACAGCCTATGGGAGTAAAAGCACTATGTAAAATGTTAACATATAGCTATAAGACAGTAGGAGTTGTCTTAGTAAAATGATGCCTACCAAGTACTAACATTAGTAAAACAGGGTCTGCTGTAGTGTTGGTTTAATTATTTTAAAACATTTAAACAATCAGTACTGTAAAACAAAACTGATATTCCATTCAGTCACATGAAACTCTCTGACTCTAACTCTATGTGAATTCCTATTATACAGTTTGAGAAGCTTATGGCTCTGTGATTTATTTACACTTACTAAAATACCAATGAGATTAATCTCATTGGCATGTATTGCTATACCAGAGGGTCTAAGATCTAAGATCAATGTTGGTTTGGTTATCAACAAAAATTTTCAAAGTTCGGAGGTGACATTTTTCAGAAAGACATTAGTCCACAGATACACATAAAAACAAAGTACTAAGTTTCTCTATTTAAGGGCAGGTATATTCATTTTGAGATAATATTAAGAATGTACAACAGGTTGCTTTACAATTGTATTTTATAGTAAGAACAATAAACTAGGACTTAAATGAATTTCTCAATATGAAATAATTCTGAGAAATAGCATAAACCTTTTAACATGTAGACTTTCTGTAGAGAGTATGATACTAAAATTTACGTATAGCTTCATGTTCCCACAGAATAATTTGTAGAAGGAAATAACTGAGAGTAACAGCATACATGTATTTAGTCTGTTACTATTTTCAAAGCATTAAAATTTTTTTAATCAATGTAAACAATAATCCAGTGAGAGATTTTCACCTCCCATTTTATAGATGATAAAGTTCAACAGTGATAATACAGAGGGAATCACTGTAATTACTCTTTCTCATTTTAATTTATCAGAATATTTTATTTATTCCCATTTTAATATTATGCTGCAGCCTTATAGAGGAATATTCATTTACACTGAAAAGCAAAGAAGACTGCGTATGTAGTATGCCTTTGGAGAGTAAGAGAATTATAAAGAATTTTAATGAGCTAATTCATTTTTAAATCTCTATTTAAAGAACTGTTCTCAATAGCAATTTCTCCATGTAGGCAAGATAATATAACTTAAATATAAAAGTAAATTGCATTTCTCAATTATCCTGGATAGCAAATAATTAATATTGAGAACATCCAGTGTAAGGTAAAATAGACTTTGGGCATGTTAAATGAGTGGGCTGGCACTTTCATTTAGTCAATCAATTGAATCAACCTTCAAAGCAGGTGAAATTAAATTATTATACTATATGGAATCTTCAAATCTATTAATCATATATTTCTATAGCAATGTATGAAATAATACCAGGTAAAGAATGTAAAAAGTTTAACAAATACATAGTCAATGCTAATAGTAACATCTTCTTGGAAATAACATTACTTTTATAAATAGGCTGAGGCAGAACTATCAATTTCACATTAATAACTCACAAAACTCACAAAAACAAAGTCAGTATTTCCCATTTTCATATGCAAAAGCAAGAGAATAGCTAGAGTATGTACAATTTACATTAAATACATCTTAGAAAAGAAGATAAATGAACTTATCTTCCACATATAATATATACTAACTTAAATTCATTCTTTTATTTTTGCACAGTATCCTTTTATAAACTACACTTTTTAACTGAAGAGACTTCCATTAAGTACTATCAAATTATTTTCTCCATGTGAAAGTCTAATTTTGTTTCTCACTAGAAAGTTTTTCTTTTCTCTTTAAGTCATATTGTTTTGAAATAATGAATTACACTTAAATTATTCATTATTACTGGCTGTCTGGCATGTGGTCCTTTCACAAGAAACAAAATATTAACTTCTACCAAATATATACATCGCTCTTCTAAACCATTTCATATTTGCGTTTTATAGCACTCGCGGACTAACGATGTGCAATAGGTCACAAAGCTGCAGGAGACTATTCTGACTAGTGGTATGAATGTATGCCGTCTGTGGACAGGAGGAGAAGCGTGTCCAGGACCAGCACGGCAAGGATGGCGACGGCTGCCAAAAATGCTACTCTTTCCACCAGCGAGATGGGACTTTTTTGAGGAAAAAAAAAAATCTACATTTTACATTTCTTTACTGTATACATAAAAGAATAACAGACATTCTGATGACTTTGGTAAATGAGCAAAAACTTTTTAAAAACTTCATATGCTTTACACAATATATGTTAAGTAGTTTTAAACGTTAAAAGTACAATGTAAACCATCACAGTATATTATACAGTAGCTTAATTTCTATTTGTTTTTCAAAATTATTTTAATGTAATTAAAAACCTGGTAATAATGGGGATTTTTCAACAATTCTAAAGGCCCTAAAATAAATCTCAAGGAATATTCATTTTCTGAAAATAAGTTCACAGTCCAAAACCAAAGAAAATATGTTGTTGCTGTTAATTTTTAAGGGATCTAGATTCCAGGAGTCATACATTATTTTGAAATGAGGCAATTTCTAATAAATAAATAAAAAATTTTAAATACATTCTTATATAGTCATTGGAAGTATCTATATACTTCTGAAGGGAATGAAAAAGTACAGAGTTCAGTAAATCAAGGCAAAAGCTCAACTTGATAACACATAACATGTATAGTTAGTGAGAAGATGCATTTTAAGTGTCTTATGTTCAAGAATTCTGTCAAGAAAAATTATAATTAGCATTTCATCTTTTCCTTCATTTCTACATGTTCTGATCTCAGACCTGCTTCCATTCTCTGAAATTTGTGCTTCTTGCATCGTTGTGTAGATAATAATCCTTAAAACTTTGCTTTGGAAGTACCTAATTAAAAAAAAAAAATATATATATGTAAGCAATATTTATTTAGGATGAAACCAAGAGTGATGGCATTAATCAACTATTATTATGATATTAATGTGAAACAGTAAGGCACATAATGAAAACACTTGATAGAAAATATAAGATTCAAAGACTTAACTAAAACTTTAACTTAAAAGTTGAGTATTTTGTTTAGTAACTTGTCTAATCTTTGGTATTGTAAAGGTCTAAAAGAAATGTTGTTTTTGTCTCTCAGTCTATGTACTACTACATGGTTGGGAATACTACCTAAATGAACAAATGATAGGGTTCTACTTTTTTTTAATGTTAGTTTAAATTCTTATAGGGAGTATAAAGCTCCTTCAAATAGAGACAAAGAAGACCTGACTTCTTTTGTTCACTCAACAGTTACCAACTTAGATAGATAAATAAGCCTACTTGCCTCTAAACATTTTAGATCCAACATGAGTTTCCCAAATGAGTTCCATAAAAACAGATCTGAAAGCTTTGCAAAATAGCTGATACTTGGTTTTCTCTTAGAGAGACAAATAAATAGTGGCATATTAAGATCTGATAAGTTCTAAGGGGGAAGAAACCTACTGAACCATGCTTATTATAGTATTTCTCAAGCTTATTTGACCAAGCAGCTTTTTTGTTTTTTAGAATAATACACATTGATATCCTATGGAACCACTTCGGGAAATACTGCTATAGACAAATACAAACGTTTCAAGCTCAAGAGAAATAGCAAGAAATACACATATTTGCAAGCATTCACTGTCCAGACCTAACTAATCAGAACCCACAATCAACCAACATTTTATAGCTACAATAGGCTTTTACAAGAAAAAAGGAAAGGCAAACCTCTCATTCTGGAGATGAGCAGCAAATATGAGTTATTTCTTTGGGTTGACACAAAATCAGTGAATCTCCTGCATCTTTCTCAATTACTGCATTCTATGGTGATAGTTTAGTAACAAATAAATAAGATGGCTTTGCCATCAGACAGAATGAGGCTCAAATCCTAGTGGGCCACTGACTAGCAAGTTATCTTGGGTAATTACTCACTACGTCTTTATTTTCCCTGGTGTTAAATGGGACATCTATCTCTGACTCTACATGTGGAACACCTCGTACAGGGCCAGGCACCTAAAATAACTCTAAAAAGTTACCTGTTATTATTGCAGCCGATGTTTGGACATGATCCTACAAAACAGTAACTAATATTCCTTAGATGCTAATGGTCCTAGATGATGAAAATCCTGCTTGGAGTCATTATACTGTATCTGCTCAGATACAAAACTGTAGGTTTAACAGAAAATTTTTCTTTCGAGACACTCCAAGAGAATTCCAGTCAGATGAGTATTTATTCTAGTTCATTTTTGCATCACAGCTTAATAGTAGCAAACCAATGCTTTGTTGTAATGACTAATTCTTAAATTAAATTACTGGTCTAAAATCATTAGAAGAATAATTTGTAAATTGAATTAGTGGCCTAAAAATAAAAAATAAGTTATAAGTCTATTTCTTTCAGCGATTTCCTAAATGTCATCATAAGAAAATAGATTATGACCCTTCCTTTGTTACTGAACAAATTTAGAGACGCTAACATACTTATCTGCTATGAAGTTCCTTCTTTAGACAGGATTTGAAAGTGGGATACTTCTGCACTGTTTTATAACCCTGTAGAACAGAGGATTAAAAAGTAAGCAAATGTAAATAAAATGTAATGGGGACACAGGTATGCAATACATACATAAAGCAAAAATAAAAACACATAAAATTTGAGAGAGAAATACAGTGTCAGAGGCTTCTAGCATAGTTATATTTTAATTCGATCTTGCTACTCTAAAATTTTTGAGGAAAAATAGGTGATTTTCAACGTATATCCATCCTTTCAGTTTATTTGTGCCATCAGTCTCCAATGTTAACAAGTGACCTCTAGGTGGCAGTTAAGTACACAGTATCTGTACCAACACTCTGGATTTTTAAAAAATAATTAAAAATCTTTAAAAACGTTTCAGATGAATCTTGATTTTTTGGGGGGGGGTATATATAACTTTTTATCTTTTTAGATGTATAATACTTAGGGGTATTCTTACCAAAGAGAGAAGACTGAACATTCTAGCTGTTACTAGAAAAATTTTTTCTTTTTCCATTTGTGGCACATCCACAAATATGTTAAATGTGTAAACGTTTGTTGACTTACACTATATTTCATAACTTAAAACATATTTCTGAGGAAAAAAAATCAGTAATTTTCAGTATAAGGCGTTAACAGGAAAAAAAAAAAACAGTTCAATAGACAAAATTTTTTTTACCTTGTTCTCCATTTAAAGTACTGAAGATGCAGTGACTTAAGAGTCTCGAATTGCTTAGTGGAAATCCGCATCGTGCAAAATGAGAATCATGCTATTTCTTTGTATAGTACCAAGTCTGAATTGCCTGTGTGCTGACTGAATTAATCAAAAAATATTTGGCAACATTTCTCCCCACAAACTGAGATGGAGACATTAAATTAATTGAATATGAAAATAACTTACTGAAATTCAAACTGATTTATATTTTTAAAAAGCATGAACTTTTATCTATCACCTTGAAGTGTTTTGGAAAGTAAGTATGACCTTATGTTTTTTCTTTTCAAATATAACATTTCACATTTATATCCTTAAGAATTTATATACATTGTTTTTGAAACTTAGGGTTTTTTCCTTCTTCAATTTTTAAAAACGATATCAATAGGCTTCAAATTTATTGGTTTACCCGGAATCCTCTATGGAGTCTGTCTTTCATAATTCCAATAAATTCTTTATAACTTAATTGATCATCTTTGTCAACGTCAAAAATCTTGAAGACTGTGTTCACTAAATGTGGTGAAAGTTTGAGGCCAGTAGCTACATAGACGGCACGCTTGAATTCATCTAGATAAATGTCACAGAAAAGAAGTAAACAGTTAACACTATTTTTATAATGTGTTAATTGCTAGAAAGGTTATAAAATAAGTTTTTCTAAACATGGGTCATAACCTTAGGTAACACATGACTCTTCATTAGTCATGCTATCTTTCAGGGAACAGAAAATGTTTGTGGTTTGAATTAAAAGGACCAAGAAGTAGCTGTATCTTAGGTTAATAATGTATTCATATTGAGTGGATGTTTAATGAGCACCTACTATCAGTGACAGACACTTTAGAAATTAAGATGAATACGTTATCAAGAAACTTACAGTTCAGATGGGCAATGAGACACCTGCCCAAATAACCTAACACAGGACCACACAGATATTAACAAAGTGTATGAGAACTTGGACATGAGTGATTACTTCTGTCTGTAGTGTGGAGTCGTAGGGAAAGGAGAGGGAAGAGCAGTGATTAGGAAAGGCTGCGATTTGTATGTGAGCTGAGCCCTGAGAGATGGATGGGGTCAGCTTGTGGAACTGAAGAGTTTCCATAGCAGGTATGTTGCAGAAGAGGTCTACGTCTTAGAAAGATTATTCTGTGAGCTGTCTAGGAAACATCAGAGAGGAAAAGAGAGATATACTTATTCCTAGCACCTGCAAGAACACACTTTTGATTTCCTTCATTCCCAGTTACAAAAAGTATAAAAGAGTAACTTTCCATTCTGAACCAGGTAAGCAGATACTGACTTGTTTTTCTTCTCAAGGTTGACTAGTGGGTTTATCATGGCAGTAAATGCTGGTCTGTGAAGGCAGGGCTCCCAAAGTTTTGGTTTGAAAACATTAAGGTAGGTTGAGTTGAGAGGATGCCTTATTTGAACATCTGCACTAGACAAAGGGTGAAATATGAATAATTTTCAGATTTCTCTAACTCAGTGAATACATGAATGCAGCTAAGTGAGGGATTCAATATGTACATTTTTGGGAGAGAGAGAATTTATTAGCACTTAGGGCCCACAGTTTGGCTTTTCCCCAGAACTTGGGAATAACAAGACTGTCCTCTGAGATTTAAACTTGGGAATTAGCACTTACTAGATTATGGCAGACACAGGTAAAATTACTTCAAAGACATAAATAGAAAGTCCTCATGTGGCAAGAATATTAAAAAAGGATATGGCCCATGAAGGAAGAGAAAGTGGTCATAGCCGCAGAATCCTAGAAAAACGACTGGACTGGTTAGTCTGTCTACAGGGCAAGAATGAGCTGGTCCTGAGGATGACAGCATTCTGAATTCTGTGACAGCTGTATTTCTTTGTAAATTAATGCAAAATCAACATTCAATTTTATATATTATTCATAAAACTCGATTAAGGTAAGTCCACAGCAGAGGGGGCTCTGGCGGCAACATTCAGGTTTCTGAGTCAGCAGAGATGGAGGGTAAAATCGGAAATATAAATATCATCCTGTGATGACGTTTGGGCATGGCCAGTTGGCTCTTCTATAGGTAGACACGTATCCCTCCATGTTACCAGTGGCCATGAGGTTTCTTCCTCTTTGGATCTTTACAAGCATTGTTAGCTCTTCCCCATAATATGAAATGAAGGCCAGTAATAAGTTTAATGGAAAAATTTAGCAAACTTCCCTAAACTCTGCTTAGGGAAAACAGATTTCCCATTGAAGCATACACCACACTTTCAGGCAATTTGATGGCCAATACGAAATGTCTCATTAATTTGTTGTCAAAGTTCCTAGAAACAACATATGATTATTTTTCCTTTTAAGTTTTGAAAGACGATTACTTACCTTGCCCTATAGAACGACTTGCAAAATTATACATATTCAAGGCTATTGCAAAGTCTTCCAAGTTGTTCAAAAACTGGAAAAATGACCTGAATTCGTCAAATGTGATGCCCTATATTAAGAGAATATATGTAAATATATTTAGTTTTGCCAAATTTATTACAATAAATATCCATAGTTCCTAGAAATAAATAGATTAAGCATCTGCAATGTATCTTGTGAGTAAACATTTCCAGGGCATGTTCTGAAGCCTCCTTTCTCCAAATTAAATGTAAAATTCACTCATATTAATTTCCACTGCATGCAGTTGCTACCATTAGCAATGCTAGGTGAAAATATTTTTAAAACACTGTCATTATCAGCACAGTGTTTCAAAAAATGATACAACAAAAATGAATAAAAAAGTTTCAATTGTGATAACTTTGTATTTCAGGCCTAAATTTTTTAAACCCTGAAAGTAACTATGATTAAGAAAAAAAAAAAAAGTAAGGGGAAGACAACCCCTAAAACACCAGTTTCTCCTGTACATGTATTCCTTAAATGTAACTTAGCATTAGGTAGGTCATCAACATCTGTAATAATGACAATGCAAAAGCCAACATGCTGAGTAAGCCCAAAGCAGTGTACTTTTACTTATCTCTGTCGTGATTAACACTGCCAGGATAGCAGGAGGAAGTACAGTGAGGGTACACTTACAGTTCTGGGCCCAACACCAGGGCTTGGTGAAGGACCATGGGAAGGCTTCTAGGATGTCATTTACATAAATTGCAATTATTGCTGCTGCTACTAGTTCAATTAAACAGGAACATTATTTAAAATAAGCACAATGTATCTTAGATAATACCAATTTGGACACGAAGAGCTACATTTAATTACTGTGTTCTCAGCAAAATCGACATAACTGAGAAAGTAAAGGGAAAAAGAGCAGAGGGCTAAGAGCTGGGGCTTAACAATTTCACACTTTAATGTAGAAGTAAAAGGAAAGGGAAACTAACAAGGCAGCATTGGAAAGCCAGGGAAAGAACCACAAGAGTCTAATATAAGCCAACTACTGATTAAATGATTATCAAAATAATATTCATTACCAATTTATTATCAAAATAATAGTACTAATTTTTGGCATACATTATTTCCACTTCACTTGCAACGCCTTTTTACTTACAAGGAGAATTCTCACTGTCTTTTCTCTTCACAATTTTCTCTCTTTTCTAATATTCATTTACAGACACTCCAACCCTGGATTCTGCTTTGTGACCCAATCCCACCTGCCATGTTTTCCAGGGAGGGCTATTTGAATCAATTAGGGGGACTGAGCCAGAAGGGGTTTGTCTTGATGTGGAGAGCTTGTTGCTAGGGAAACCGGTCACTGTTCTGGTTCTGTATCAGTTTATGCTGCGACCAGCTGCCACAGCAATTTTTAAGCAAAGTATAAACAAAAATGTCAATACTTTTACGGAACATAAGATTAAAAAGCAAATCAAGGAATGACAGAATAGAATGTTCACCATCTGAATCTTTAGATTTTTCAAAACAGTGTTCTCCTGTTTGGAAAATACAAGTCAAATTCAAAACCATACAGTAATTCTTCCTTGTAGATTAAAATCTCTGTGTTTGGAAATATGGAACTGTAAACTGAAAAACAGGGCATTCATCTTGATGGAGATAATTTAAAGCAATCCATTCTTAACAGCAGTGAGGGAAAGACGTGTCAGAGAGAGGGAGGATGGTCATTTCTTCCTCCTCTCCACCCTTACCACCAGAATCACTTTTGTTAATGGAACATTTGGATTTGAATGAAATGTGTCCTAATTGTTAGAAGTGGAGTGAAAAGAAGTAACTTACATTTTAACAAAAACAAAATGATGATAATAACTGAAAAATTTAAAGCATCAAAAAGACATGAAACTGAGAGTTCAAAAATAAACCCAAATACCTATGATAGACTGATTTTCAGTAAGAGTCCCGAGGCCATTTATTGGAGAAAGAACATCTTTCTTTTTAACAAATGGTGCTGGACAACTGTATAACCACATGTAAATGAAAGGTATTGAACTTTTATTTCACTCCATATACAAAAATTAACTAAAAATGGATCAAAGACCTAAACCTAATAGGTAAAATTGTAAAAATCTTATAAAAACCAGAAATGAAAATTTCATGACCTTGGAATTGGACAATGGTTTTTTCCCTCCTTTTTTGTTTTTTTTTTAACATCAATATATTGTTTATTTTCAAAGTGGAAGGGATGCTGTATCTCCTACTTGGTAATGGTTTCTTAAATATGACACCCAAAGTATAAGCAACAAAATTAAAAATAGATAAATGAGACTTTGTCAGAAGTAAACATTTTTTGTGTATTAAAGGATACTATCAAGGAAAGTAAAAAGCCCACAGAATGGGAGAAAATATTTGCAAATCATATATCTAATAAGATTCTAGTATCCAGAACATCTAAAGAACTTTTAAAAACCAGTAACATAAAGACAACATGATGAAAACATGGGCAAAAGACTTGAATAGACATTTCTCCAAAGAAAATATACAAATGGCCAACAGGTACAGGAGCAGATGCTCAACATCATTATTCACCGGGGAAATGCAAGTCGCAACCACAATGATCCCACTTCACATCCACTAGGAGGACTCAAAATAAAAAGGCAGGCAATAACAAGTGTTATTGTGGAGAAAAGGTAGAGAAAATAGAAACTTCATTCATTACTAATGGATTAATATAGTTACTCTGGAAAGCAGCTTGGTAGTTCTTTAAAATGTTAAAAATTAAGGATGCTTTGTGACCCAGCTATTTACTCTGAAGTATATATCTAATTCTCTGACAATTCAAAACATATGTCCACATGAAAAAATGCAGACAAATGCTCATAACAGCATTATTTAAATAGTCCAACTGGAAACAACTCACCAACTGACAAACAGAGGAAGTGTGGTATATCCAAATGATAAAGTATTATGTGGCAATAAAAGGGAATGAAGTGCTGATATGTGCTAAAATATTGATGAACTCTGAAAAAGTTATGCTAAGTTAAAGAAGCCAGACACAAAGGCTCACAAATTGTATGATTCCACTTACATGAAATATCCATTATAGACAAATCCACAGAATCAGAAAGTGGATCAGTGGTTGCTGTGGGCTGAGGGGAAGTGGAATGGGTTATGGGATTTCTGTGTAAGATGATGAAAAAGTTCTGGGACTAGCACTAGTGATGGGTTGTATAACATCGTGAACATAATTAATACCACCACATTTTACTCTTTAAAATGGTTAAAATGGTAGATTTTATGTTATGTGTATTTTACAATAAAAATGTACATATACTACTGAAATATGTCATTCAGGATGGGAACAAGCACTTGGATTGAACTGTGTGGCAAGGCGTTAAGTGAACACAACTGAGATAGCTGGTAAGACATAATTCAGTACAAAGACAAACTAGAACATGCGGTAGATCTCAAACTGCTACCGTAATCACACTGGGGGTTCGGGCTGCTACCACGCCCCGTCTGCAGCCCTGAGGCTGCTCCCAATGTGTGCACTTGTTTATCTTCGGTGGAGGTGCGTAAGCCTGAAGTAATTCTTAGGAGACCAGGGTAGGGGGCCTAAAGAATCCATCCCTCCACTGAAACAACCATCAGCTGGGAAAGACTGACAGAATCAACTTTCTTGAAACTCTGGAATCGAATCCGAAGTTTATAGCAAGGAGGGGACTGAGTGATAAGGAGAAGGGTCGTTGAAATTCAGTGTGAGCCTTGTGGTGTCTCTGTCCAGCGAACTACGATTTTCATCTTTCAGTGCTGTGGCAGCAGCTTTGGGGCTGGTGGCTAATGTTCCTGGTGCGGCTTCCTGGTGCCAGAGGGCTGATATGGGCCTTGTTATTAACATGGTGTGGTATGGGATTTGGTTTGTCTGGTGGTTCCTTGAGGGACTAGCGCAGAGGCTGACTTTTGATTTGCCCCCTCGGTCTTGGACTGGTTTGGCTTTCATGGTGATAGCAACAACTATCGAAAGATATAAGGACATGCACACTCTGTGCCTGTTTGAGGCAAGGGATGACAGATGGGACAAGCGGCAGACAGAATCTAAAAACCTGGCAAAGAGAAGGCTGAGGAGAATGGTTATTGGAACAGGGGCTCAAAGGGCCATTGTAAATACATGGGAAATTAAACAGGCCCAGGAGCTGACACATGCTTTGAAAAGACCTGAGCAGATGTTAGGTAACTACCTCTGGCAGATCTGCGGGCTTTGTGGAAATAGGAGATCAAGGCAAAGGAAGAGGCTTAGGTAGCCTGGCTTAGTGTTGAAGGAATGCTCCAGCTCAGAGCTGAACTGCAAAGACAGTACTATATGTATTTTTTTCTTCCTGGCTCTAGGCATTTAAGGAAATCTCTGTCAGTTCTCTGGCTAATTACAAAGATAACAGAACAGAGTCTTCAGTGACTGCACATGACAAGAAATACAGTCCTTTCCATTTGTTTAGT
This sequence comes from Neomonachus schauinslandi, assembly GCF_002201575.2. Taxonomy (NCBI): domain Eukaryota; kingdom Metazoa; phylum Chordata; class Mammalia; order Carnivora; family Phocidae; genus Neomonachus; species Neomonachus schauinslandi. The sequence goes on from NC_058404.1 coordinate 21,410,774, forward strand.
GACTTTTCAAGCTACCCTGCAAATGGACAACTGCAGGGGAGAGTCTGGTTTTTCAGAGTTAGCAAAGCATAATATTCAAAATGCTTAGGTTTTAGCAAAGATTACAATGCATACAAAGAATTAGGAAAATATGGCCATTGACAGGGAAAAAAAATCAACAAACCGTCCCTGAGAAGTTTAATCATTGGACCAAATAGACAAAGACTTTGAATCAACTGTCATATACACTCAAAGAGCTAAAGGGAACCATGGATAAGGAACTAAAGGAAATCAGGAAAACTACCTGTGAACAAAATGAGAATATCAATAGATAGAAATTATAAAAAGGAACCAAATAAAAATTCTGGAGCCAAAAAGTACTATAACTGAAATGTAAAGTTGAGTAGATGCTCAGCAATAGATTTGAGCAATCAGAATAAAGAATAAGTTAAAAGTATTCAGTTTGAGGAGCAGAAAGACAAAAGAAATAAAGAAAAGTAACAGAACCTAAGGAACCTGCAGACACCATGGAGCATACCAAAATACACATTATGGGATGTCCAGAAGGAAAAAGAAAAAGAGCAGAAAGAATATTTTTAAAAATAAGATTGAAAACTTCTGAAATTTGATGAAAGATAAAAGTCTATGCATTTAAGAAGCTTTACTGACTTTAAGCAGAATAAACTGAGACTCATACCAAGACATATACTTAAACTGTCAAAAGATAAAGACAATCATGAAAACAGCAGGCGAGAAGTGATTCTTCATATATAAGGAATCCTCAGTAAGATTAACAACTGATTTTTCATCAGAAACCATGAGGCCGGGGCGCCTGGGTGGCTCAGTCGTTAAGTGTCTGCCTTCAGCTCAGGTCATGGTCCCAGGGTCCTGGGATCAAGCCCTGCATCGGGCTCCCTGCTCTGCGGGAAGCCTGCTTCTCCCTCTCCCACTCCCCCTGCTTGTGTTCCCTCTCTCGCTGTCTGTCAAATAAGTAAATAAAGCTAAAAGAAAGAAACCATGAGGCCAAAGTGAGTAGGATAGTTCAAGTGCTAAAAGAAAAAAATCTGAAAACCAAGAATTCTATAGGTGGCAAAGCCATTCTTCAAAAATGATTAAGGCATTCTCAGATAATATGTGGTAAAACTATCCTTCAAAAATGAAGAAAGTAAGACATTCTCAGATAAACAGCAGCCAATGGAGCTCATTACTAGCAGATCTGTCCTACAAGAAATGCTAAAGGGAATCATTAAAGCTGAAAAGAAAGAAAACCAGGCTCTAACTGAAATAAAGAATTCCATTTAAGGTAAAGCTAATGGTAATTATACAGATAGCACTTCACACCCACTAGGATGGCCATTACTTACTTGAATATATATATATATACATATATTTATCCATGGACAGATGACTGGATAAACAGTATATGTACAATAGAATATTATTCAGCCATAACAAGGAATGAAGTACTGATACAAGTTACAACATACATGAACCTCAAAAATATAATGAAAGAAGCCAAACATATAAGGTCACATATTGCATGATTTTATTGATATAAAATAGAATAAGTAAATCCATTGAAACAGAAATCAGACAATAGTTCCTAGAGGCTGGGGAGAAATGCTTAAAAAGAATAGGGTTTCTTTTTGGTGTTACGAAAATGTTTTGGAAATAAAGATGGTGTTTCTATTGTGTCCATACTAAATGCCACGTGAATTGCTCAGTTTAAGACGGTTTATGTTACATGATGTTTACCTCAATAAAATACACAGAAACAAAAGACTAGAATGAGAAAAAGATTAACTTGAAAAATCCATCTTAGTCATTAGAAGACATTATCAGACAAATAAAAATAACCATTCAGAAAATACGGTCTTACAAGAGCCTCAAGAGTAAATTAATTTGTTCTCAACGCAAAATGCATGCTCATCTCATAAACTGAGTATGCTACTAGTTATATTGTTCAAATTATATAGGTAACTGATCTAAATGACAACTAGATAACTTTTAAAATATAAACAACTTTAAAAGGCTGAGGGAAATGTACCAGTTTGGAATAAGCAGAAAATTCAAACTTGGAAGTTTACTGGCTGAATGACCTGAAGTAAGTCACTTAAATCTTGCTGAATAACAGTTTCCTCAAAGCTTAATAATGAATTTTACTACTTTCTTGTTAATATTTACATTACATAGTTATTAGGAGAAGCCCTCTTCCCTTCTACAATCTCTACCTACATTCTCTCCTAGGTAAGTTCATCTGGTCCCATGGCATTTACAATTTTTAAAAATTATTTTATATGGCACTGTATTCATCTGTTCAAAATTCAAAAGGGACAAAAGCGTGTACAATGCAAAATCTCCCTCCCTCTCACCCTTGTTCCTTAGCCATGCAGTTCCTTTCCTTGGAGGAACCACTGTCTCTAATTATGTGGGTCCTTCCAGAATTAGCATAGGCTATCTTTTTAAACAAACGGTAGTATACTGTACACTGTTTACAGTTATTGTTTGAAATTGTGCTTTTTCACTTGTGTCTTGGAGATCATTCTACTGTAGTATATAAAGAATCTTCTTTGTCTTTTTTCGGGAATACCTTTTCCATTCTATAGATACATCATAATTTATTTACTGATTTACCGAAAGACATTTAGATAGTTTCCAATCTTTTGCTATTACAAACAACACTCTAATAAATAACCTTGTATATCTGCCGTTTCACATGAGTGAATATATCTGCAGGTAAAATTCACAAAAACAGAAAAGCTTTAATTTCTACTTCCATTCAATAGGGGTTCAAGGTACTGGGATACAGGAGTGAATAAAAAAAGATAAAATACCACCATTACATTCTAGTTGGGGACACAGACAACAAATAATTAAAAAACAAGTTCTATTGTTTATCCAGATAAATAATGAAAAATAAAAACTAAACCTATATTATATTATACTCTAATATAGTATGTTAGAAGATGATAATGCTATGGAATAAAAACAGATAAGGGAAGAGGACTAGGGAACGCCAAGGGAGAGGGTTATAGTTTTTATAATAGATTATTACTTACATAATAGCTTATATGTTATTATAAATACGTGATTATTTATCCATTAGATTGGAGGGTAGGCCTCATTGAGAAATGACACAGTAAGCCATGTGGATATCTAGGACAAGAGCATTCTGGGCAGAGAAAAGAACCCATACAAAAGCCCCGAGACAGAAGATTGCCTGGTGCTGAGAAGCAGTAAAGCTGTCAGCGTGACGGGAGCAGGGGGGGGGGGGGGGGGGGGGGGGGTTGATGGGAAGAGATGAGGGAACAGCTTGCTGGGCCTTGTAGGCCACTGTAAGGATTTAAGCTCTTTCTTTGAGTACAATGGGAAGTTCGTAAGATCTGAATCATGGTATCAATCATTTCCTTAATTGCCAAATGGAGAACACATTGTAGGGGGCGCAAAGTTGGAAGCAGAAAGATGATTTAGGAGGCAACTGTAAGAATTCAGGCAAGAGAGAAGGTGACAAGGGTAGCAGCAGTGGTGGTGGCAAGAGCGGTCTTGCGGATGGAGGCAGCATCAAGAGGATCTGTTGATGGACTGTATGTGGAATGTCAAAGGAAGGAGTCCAAAATTTTGGCCAGAACAATTAGGGAAAACAGAGTTTCCATTAACTGCAACAGGAAACACAGTGTATGGAAATTTGGGGGATGATCAGGAGTTTTAATTTTGCAACTAGTAAGCCTGAGGTGTCTACTGGATACCCAAGTGGAGATGCTGAGTAGGTGGTATAGTGTAAAAGTCTGAAATTCAGGGGAGGTGTTTAAGCTGGAGACATAATTTGGAAGTTTATACACTGATTACCAAAAATAGTCCTGATGGCACCCCTAAATTCCAGAGGCACATATCCAACTGCCTATGTAATTTCTTCATTTAGATACCTCATAGGAATCTCAAACTCAAGTTGTCCGAAATGAAATTATCAATTTTTTCCTAACCCCAAATTTGCAGTCTTGCTTGGCTCAGTGAATGACACCACTATTTCACTATGTGGTTCAGGCCCAAACCCTAGGAATTCTTGATTCCTCATCTCCTTCACATTGAAGTCTAATGCAGCAGCCAGTTCGATCAACTCTACTCTTTAAATGACCCAATATCTGACCACCTTTCCCTACGTTCACCCTGGTGCAAACCATGCTCATCTCTTCCCTGAACTCCTGTGACAACATTCTAACTTGTCTCTTTCTTTCAGAGGTGGGCCAACTAAAGTCTATTCTCAATATACCAGCCATGATGATCTTTTGAAACATGAATCTGGTATCTGGCACGTGAGTCGGATCACATTTGGCTGTCACAGTAGACAGTGAATACTTGCTGCATAAATACCTGATGGATGAATGTATATTCACCTATGTTCTAAAGCAAGGTTAGCACACTTTTTCTATAAAAGGTCAGAGGGTAAATATTCTCATTTGTGTAGGCAATACGGTCTGTGTTGCACCTACGCTACTAAGGCACCGAAGCATTCGCAGACAGTACATTCAAAGAATGAGTGTGACCATGTTCCAATAAAACATTATTTACAAAAACAGGAGGTAGGTAGTTTGCTGACCCCTGCTTCAAAGTTTAAATACTATAGTAACTTCCCATCACTCTTAGAACCACCATTAGAATAAACTCTAAATTCCTTATCTTGGTCTACAGGGTCCTGGAAGATCTAACCCATATCTGTCTTTCCTTCATCTCCTACTATTTTCCTATTGACTTATTTTACCCTTTTTTGCAATTTCTCAAATAATCTCAGCTTTTTCTGCCTCCAAGCCCTTGGTATTTGCTGTTTCCTCCGCCTGGAATGTTCTTCATCCAGATCTTTGCATAGGTCATTCCTCACCGTCTTTCCTCAAAAGCTACCTGATCAGAGAATGTTTCCCTGACAGTCCAGCTTATTTTCCAGTCCCCACGATTTTTGTTTCTCTTCACAATATTATTATCTGAAAATATATCACTTATTAATTTTTTGTTTACTTGTTTATTGTCTCCACTAAGAGGTATTTCTACAAGACAAGGATTTTGCTTATCTTGTCACTTTATCCACCGTAACTAGAATAAGGTCTTGTAAATAGCAGATGCCTAATATCTGCTAGATGCATGAATGGAACTAAAAGTATTTTAGAATATGTAGAGTGCCATCCAAGTAGCTGTACTTGTTATTCTTTTGGGAGAGAGGGGATGAGAAGTGAAAGGAAGGGAAAGATATAAGTTAGGGTGTTGGAGGAATATCACTGGCTTACAGTCGTGGGTTTGATTCCTTGGGCAAGCGTCTAAGTATCTGAGACTCAGCTTCCCTTTTTCTAAAAAAAGATGTCAGTGTCTGGAAGTCGGTTCTAAGGATTGATGAGGTAATACCAAAACAAACAAACAAAAGTCATGAGAATCGATGTTGGTTCATTTGTCAAATTTTCCTTTTTTTAGCTGTAATGATGTATAGTGCTTAAGATACTTCTATCAATTATACGTTTTCAGAAACTGAATTTAACCTAAAAGAAAACTTTATTTTCAAATAACTTTAGGTATAAAAAAATAGCTGCAAAAATAGTACAAAGAGTTCCCATACACTCTTCACCCTGGAATTGAACTTTTTGAGTTCTAGATTTCTGTGTTTCCATTGGATAAAAGAAAAAGAGAAGCAGACTCATTTAGGCCCTAAACAATATCCGAGCAGCTTGACAAAGTAGTACAATTTCTAATATTTATTTTTAGGGAAGTGTCTCTGAATTGAAAAAATTCAGTTTGATCATGTAAAACAGATAAAGTCCCCTAAGAGATTATGTAAACTAATGGCCAAATGCATCAGGTCTTTTCTTCTCATTCCTTAGGGGACCTGGCGAATTGTTAGCACTGTCACAGTGTATCCATTTTAAACAAAGTCAAACTATTTGCAAGTTTCTCTTGGATAGATTAACTTGATCCTTCTATAAACACAAATAGAAGGCAATATATCCCAAACATCTCATGCTTGAAGGGGTACTTGTAACACCAGTTCTATTTAGTTGCAATGATGCATTCAAATACCACTAGGTAATGCAACTGCTCAGAATTGCTGACAACACATTTGCTGCTAAACAAATAGACAAACAGTTGTCCAGGGTTCTTAACCATTCATGCCATCCAAACTCTTTGAAAAACTTCACTTCACTTGCTGATAAGATCACTCACTCATCAATGGCTGTCTTCAAATGACCTTTTATTAAGGATATTAGAGAACAAAGTGTGACTGAAATGATGTCACTATAAACTGTTTCATACGAGGGGATTAGTTTATGTAGTAGTCAAAGCATGTATCTCAGCAGAATTCTCTTCAAAGACGATATTCATAATTTGAATAAAACAATTGCTAATAACCTTAATGGTTTTCACCATATCTAAGAAAAACATGGATCTCTACCCAGAATTTTACATTAATCGATTTTAAAAATTTAGCCAGAGCACCTAGGACACTGAGGAAAAAAAGAATGAAATATATCCAAAATACCTATTAATCCACAGAGGAGAAAAGAACTAAGAAACAATATATTCTATAGATCTATACGATTATAAGATAACATATGTAATAAAATAGATATGTGAAATTAGATACCTTTTCTTCAGGTATACTGTAACGCACATTTTCCAAAAACACTGATGTATTTTCCACATTTGTATATCGTAAAAGAATATGAGCAAAATCTTCTTCACTGATAGTGCTCATCCCATTAGAGTAGGAAAGGAATTCTATTTCTAGAACTTCTGTCTGTAGGTTATCCATGAATCTATGACAAAAATATAGAAAGAATGAATAAGATAAATGAAGAGTGATGGCAACAGGTGATACTTAGCCTCTCAGGGCTCTGGCTTCCTCATCTTTAAACTGGGGACAACAGTAAGATCTTTCAGGGTAGTGATGAGACTTAAAAGAGTTATTGTGTAGTGCCTGGTGTTTACTATAGAGGACACTACATCCATGCTTATCGCTGTGGCTTATACTTTCTTAGGAATATACAGGAAATAATCCAGATATCCAGGCATTTCTCATCATTCAGTAACTTCCCGCTATACTTATCAATATAATGACTAGTATATAGGTACTGATGGAAGCGCCTGTTTGTTAGAGACAGTATCTTCAGCTAGGATGAAATCAGTGAAGAGGTGAGTATTTCTGCACCAGATGATTCTTTCTAAAGACCTTTCTGACTTTAGCATGTTAATATTTTTCAAAACAAATATAAAATTAAGCTCACCTATAAAAATCTTCAAAGTTGAGCTCAGCTTTTCCTTTCTTTCCAAAAAAAGTGTACAAGAAGTGTAGTATCTGTTACTAAACTTGTAATGTCATCAGCACGCTTAAAAAAATCACAATTTAAAGGTTAGCTGCAGTAAACAAACAATAGGGATACCCAATGTCCCTCAAAGAATTTTATCAACATATAAATACCAAGAACATGAATATGTTAAAATTAGAATGAAAAGCATAAGACTGCATTAATAAATGCCATTACAGTTAAAATGAAGTTCAATATTTGAAAATAGAAACATGACTGAAATTGATCTTTATCCTAAAAAACTTTAAAGATGACTATATTTTAGGAAGTTTTCAACCTCAAATTATGCATATAGAATACCTGTGTTTTAAATTATCTAAAGTGGTTGAAATCTTTTAGTAATCACCTAAATGTTTTATCTTTAAGTCATTTAGTTTGGATTTTCCTAATCAACCTAAAAAAAATCAGTTTTTTTAAAGGATGTTCAAAAGAGGTAAATTCTTCAGATATATGAAATATATGGGGCCGACAAAAGAATGGTCTTATGCTTCACAAAATAGTTTCCTTTGAGCATGATACTTTCCTATTGTATTCCATATTTATGATACTTTAAATAGAAGATACCATATTTTGAAAGAGAAACTATACTACTATTATTTTGGAATTTACATAATCTATAATTTATTTTAAAAGAAAAGTCTTACATTATTTTTGAATGGATAAGAGAATAATTCCAGAGGACTTTTTCCTTCAAGTTCCAACAAGTGTATTCTTAAAATCACTTAAGTCTAGTCCTTATAAAGTTTAATGGCCTATGAAAATAGTCCTTCTTTCCTTTAATGTGGTGACACAGATTTCCCTTTCTTTTTTCTCTCTCCCCTTCCATCCCTTCTCTTCTTCCTCTTCTTTCCTTCCTTCCTCACTTCCTTCCATTAACTCATATCTATCTTATAAACTCAGGTACAAAAATCATAAAATTCAAATGATTCTAACTCTCCCATATATTATTCTGGGAAATGTAAGAAAAATAAGAGGTTAAATAATAACTAACATTTTCTGTATTAAAAAAAAATAGCTGTAAATGTCCATCCAAAGGTACATATCTGAAATGTTACCTCTTGGCCAGAATTCTGTTTCAGAGAAAACATAAGAAATAAAAAGTATGTACTTCTCTACAAAGGATAAGTTGTGTTCTATGATCCCTGATGGAAAGTCTCATCTTACCCATTGGCCACACACTTTTGGTAATCTTTTGATTCCTTATAGCTCTCTTCCCAATTTTTCAAGACAGCCTTTTATCCTTTAACATTTGTTGGATCTTTATTTCCCTTCTCCCTAGACCAAATATTATTAACTTCTAATGACTAGTTTGGCGTTACAAAGAGTACGTCTTGTGATTGGTCTTTTTCCCTCCTACGTGCCTTTTAATTCCTGTTTTTAAGTGGTCTCTTTGCTACTTTGATTACTCAGGTCTCTCTTAAAACCTCCAACATGTAGGGTATCTTCTACTTTAAATTATCTAAAATTGTTGAAATTCTTTTAGTAAATTGTGTAGTCTTACTTAGGTTTGTTTAGCTTGTTTTCCTCAGTAATCTTAGGATTACACATATATATTATCTAGCATATAACCTCCTTAAAATTGTTTTGAAAGATCTCTACTTAGTTTAAGTTTGCTGACAACTCCCAAGTATTTTCAGGAGTTGGAATAACTTAGAAGTTTCCTATATATCTCCAACGAAGTTCTTTGAAGACCTGATTGCCAGGGAGAAAATAACAGCCCGGAGGAAGCCAGGTGCCACATACTGTCTTATGCCTTCCTGAACAAGCTTATAATGGATGTTGAAGAACGTTAGTGGTGCCAGCCTTCCAGGGCTCTGCCTGTGACAACAGACTAGGGTAATTCTGAGTAGTTCTCAAAAGGCACTATTACTTTCACCAGTAGCTTTATGTTGCGGAGGCAGACTGCTGTTAAGGACAGGATTTAAAATCAGAAGACCTGAGTTCAGAGTTTTTTGACCTTTAGCTTCCTTATCTGTAAAATAGGCATAAACCTATCTACGATAATGATTTTGAAGATAAAATAAGACTCTGAGTGTAAATGAAGCATACAAATGTTATTATTGGCAGTCACAAGATGCTTTGACATATAGCATTAAGACCTTTGGGGAAAAAAGGAGATATCTCATGTCAATTATAAACATTCCTTTGTGATTGTGTATGATCAAGTCTAACCCATTATTACCCATGGAATAGCTTAAGTTGGGGGAGAAAATATTTGAGAAGGCAGGCCTAATGGAGCACAGGAGTGGACGCTCTATCGAATCAGCAGGCAACATTAGGAACTGGGGTATCCATCTAGAAGCTAGAGGATTGGAATGCGGCGGGGAGATAAAGTTGATCAGAAGACGGGCCATGGTGTTTTAGACAAGTTACTGACTTCACAAATAAGCAGTGGGGTGGTGAGCACGTAAGATGATGAGCCCAAGAGTCAGATTCCTGGCTTTGAATCCTGATGTTTTTCCTTATTAGTTAAGTGACCTCGGTGAAGTTAATCTCTCTGAGGATATTATTACCCTCAGTAATAACAACAGTACCTACCTTAAAGTGTTGTTGTGAGGATCTGGTAACACATGTAAATCATTTAGCACTATAACTGGCATATTGTAAACGCTCAACAAATATTATTTATTTTTGCCAAATCAATATATTTCAAGAAGTTGAAAAAGGACTAGACAAGACAGAAAAGATAATAATGTTGAAGCTTAATGCAAAAAAAAAGTTTTACATGGCACACTCTCACGTTTTTGTTAACTGAAACTACACATGTTATACAGATCTGAAAAAAAAAAATGCCTTCAAATGAGAGGTCACAGGAACACCCAAAGTTAGTGAACTCAGCTAACATAATTATGAAATGTTTTCCTTTAGTGCTGTGATGTCCTTTACCTCAAAACCTAACACAGTGAAATGAGATGGCTTTGTTTCATACAGGTTTTCAATAATGACCTCATTCTTCCAGCTTTTCTCATGCCCACTGGGCAGAGCAGATCTTCGTTTACAGTCTTTCATCATCAAAATCTTATTAGACTTAGGTTGCACTTATCCAGATAATCCAGAACCACAGAGGCATAAGTAACGGTTTGACATTAGAGAAAAAAAATTAGAAAATGGAAATGGTGAAAACTTTTCTCGCCCCATTCAATGAAACAGAGCACTGTTGGGAGTCATTGAAAACCATACCAGTGTCCTTAGTATCCTAACAGTGTTATATAACTTAAATCACAGGGGAGTTGGGACAAAAATAGAGACTTTATCCCTTTGATTCTTGTGCCCATTGTTAAAATAAAATGAATTCAGGTGTTTTCATAACAAAGCAAGAAAAAGCCACAAAAGAATCCCCATGGGCCATTTACATGAAAGGCCCTTATCTTTGTTGTGATTAAAAATTACTTTAAATGATTTCATCAAAAATAAAATAGATAAATTTGCATGGAATTAAAAATATGTAAGATATTACAGATTTTTAAGATACCTTTAACATATTTTTATTGATTATAATGGGATAATAATCATATCAAACTCTATCCAAAGGGCAAGGGGGAGGGAAATCAAGTAGATTTCTAAGCTTTCTTTCTGAACCAATTTGAATCCTGAAATACTTATAAACAATTCAATGTTACGGTGGCATCAGCAGTAACCTATAAGGAATTTCAATGAGTTGTAACTTAATTAAAATTAATTCTCAATTATCCTCTCTAGTGTGGGAGGGTAGTAAGAGATAATCCCCAAATAATTTTATTTTAGAACACAATGTAAGTTTTGTTTTCGTCTTTCTTCTATCAGATTTACTTTCATAATGTTTGAATCAATTCATTAATTAATTTAGTAGCTTATGATTATAATGTGGATTGATTACAGCCAATGGTATGCTAGTAAAATAAACTAGCTCTTTAGGGAAAAAAAAAAAGCTTGATGTGTAGTGTTTGCCTATTTCTATGGTATTAATACTTCTATCATGGCCACTTTCAAGTACCAACAGGATGTCATGGATGTTGAGTTGGGAAGAGATGTACAGAATTAACTCTAGGAAGCCATAAAAGCCAGCTCCAAGCACACCTCTGACAGTTTCCATCTGGAAAAGGTCTTATGCATACCATGTAATCTCTGAGTGTATGTAAGAGCTAACTGGTCTTCTGGTATTAAACCTCCCAAGATCTGAATTAAATTCAACATCAAATCAGTGGATTGTGTCTAATTGTGAGAATTTCTAGCAGAGTTAAATTAGATTAAAGATAGGCTGGAGGCTGAGGTGGACAATCTAGGATGGAGAGAGAGCAGTGACATGACTGTTAGTTTGAAGCTAGGTCGCAGTTGGCTTGTACGACTCTTGGGCCAATGTCCCCATTTGCTCTTGTTTTTAGGCACTGACTACTATGTGCCTGTATAAATGATTACAGAATTAAGTACTTCTAAAATACCTTACATGAAACATCTATTACCACTTTATGACTAAAAAATGGTTCAAATTTAAAAGGTAATTTTAAAAGGTTATTTACTGGTCATAATTACATCATATTTACATATCAGAAGTAAATTAGAAAAAGGGCAAAATGCTTTATTTGTTTTGGGATTTTAAAATTGAACACAACTGACAAAATTAACATTTCCAAGTATCTGTCCCAGTCTAGAGGTGCCAATTGAGTAACACTACATATGGATAACAGAAGTCACACCTGATTTCAGTTTACTTCTCTAGATATTTTTAAGTGTAATTTTTAAAAGTCAAACTTCAGAAAAAAGAAATGAGAAGCCAGCTTTAAAGAGAAAAATAATGAAAAATATCTCAGTATTAAGACTGATAGTAGAGTTTTAAAAAATTCTTAATAGGATATATGAAATCGTGTTTAATGTAGAAGACAAAGCCCATCTTTTAAAATGACAAATCCCTAAGAACGAAACAAAACAAAAACCCGAAACAAAATGACAAATCCCTAGTAACAATGGCAGCATGCTGAGTGGGCGGGGGGAAGGGGGGAGCCCACTTGAGTGCAGCGATAAGGTGCATGTCTCTATGGAATTCAGAAACAATAATGAATAACAGTCAGTCTGTTTTTAGTTTTCTATGCATTGGCAATCCAAAATAATGTCAAGTTAAAATATTCCTCCCTTCCTTGACTGACTGCTCCCACCATACCTCCCTTACTCGCCATTGGTAGACTACACACAACTAATATTCGGAAATTTAATGTTTAAATCTACCATAACTCTAAAGCACCACCTGTCTTTTACCAAGTTAAAAGTTGCAGCACTTCATGTAACATGGCAAATTATAAGGTTAAAAGATTCAGTGAAACTGTAAAATAGTATTCTCAAATTTCTGAAAGTGATCCTTAAATTGAAAATAGCGACATTTCTTTTTAGTTAAGTTAGAAAGGCACGTTTTCTACAACAAGCAAGCTGCCTTAACATAGACTGTTACAGGTAACCTTGCAGCCCCTGCCAGCACTGCTGACATACTCGAATCTATCATTTATATATAGAAATTACTGCTTTACTGAAGAAAAGGGAAAATACAAAATTATTTTTGGTTTCATTATTGTAACTCTAAAATGAAATGAAGACTAGTTTAACAAAATGGCAAACAGTACAAGGTCCTGGTTGAGGTTTAATTATACCTCTGCGAGGTCTGAAAACAGTGCTTGGCTTGTATTACGTCTCAGTGTATCCCAATAGCTTCTGGAGACAAGTTCCTCAGGATCTGTTTTAAGTACCTGTAGAAGTTTTAAGAAGTACATCTGAAATCTAAAGAATAGTCACAAAGAATGATAATTTATACACTTTTAAGTCTCTTCTAGCCAACCTTGAAAAGAAAACACATTAGCTTACCTGTTTTGTTTTCTGCTGCGCACAACAGTATTATATTACATTGCTGGTAAACCCAGGGTATTTTCAAAGGTGTAATGGTATATAACCACTATTTCCACGTACAATGTGGCTCTGTCAAAAAGGATCACATTCCTCAGCCCTCCCCCATGTTGTCTACTGAAACATGCATAACTTCTAAGAAAATGTGAAATAAAAATTTTATTCACACCTATGTGAAGTAAATTCATTTGGACAGTATTTTGGTAATTTTGTAGCAACCTATAAAAATCATGCTTAATTTAAAAATCAATTATTGGCTAGTGTACATCGTGTCAGTGCATCAAAGAAAATGACCACATTCATATGTAGAGACACAAAATTTAAATTAATCTAACAGTTGTCAAAAAGAAATATGCCAGTTTAGGTTAAACCACTCAAAACTACTCAGGGATTTGGTAGGTATGTCTACTGTGAATAAATAAGGTACTTTCTAACCTTTTGCAAGGATAGGACACTAGCTTCTGTCTCAGTATTGGCTAATCTGAGGAAGGTGAGATCACAATTAAGGGCAGTCTAATCTTCATATGAAAACATAGAAATACAAGCTTAACTTGGGTCTCTGTAAACAAACACAATTAAATGCAGTTTCTGTCAGGATTTATCAGGGAAGATTTCACATGTTCAAAGGCTTGGTATTCCTGTTATTGTGAGAAGAAAATGCTGCACGATGTACGTAGGAGTGAGTGTCTAATGATGAGGAGAACTTTTATTTTTGTGTGTGTTAATTTTTAAATCTGGTGCCACTAACAAAATTACAAGGTGTTTGGGAGTTATTTCAAAAAACTAAGCTTTAGTTCATTATTATTAATCAGAAAAACACTGCCTACTGCCCATATTTTAATAAAATCTTAATAATAAAGTGTTATTTAGCAGGAATCACTTATATAAACATAGACATACTTATTACCATCAGTGTAAATGCAAAAATATGTTAGAGAATCCACTCACCACACCCTCTAGTAACAAAACAAGCTTTAACTAAGCAGTTATAAGCCAAGTAAAATTTTTTTTTTATATAAGTTTTTTATATAATTCATTTTTTTTTATATAAGTATGGTAGAACGTCAAATGTTAACTAGATTAAATACTCTGCAAATATTATCTCAGTATTTTTAATTTGGATACATTTTTTATTGTAACTGAAAAGGTCAGTATATGATAAAGAAAGGGATTATTAAACCTATCAAGCTAGAAAATCAGGCTGACTACACTGTTATTTGAAGGGCAACAAGAATGATTGATTCACTTTGTGAAGCAATGCCTCCTTCCTTTTTCCAGCACTGGTCACCATCACCACTCACACACTCACATATGTACATATACCAACACTGATGACATGAGAAGGATGTTCACAACATATTAGGGGAAAAAAGTAGTTTGACAAACTATATTGATATGGATCTCTATAGAAAAAAATACATTTTCTGAGCTTAGAAAAGAAGTAAATATATTTGGATATATCGATTATCTCTGGTGAGTTTAGGATATGTTTTATTATCTTCTTTTTGCTTTCCTATATTTTAAAATATTTTAAGAATGGGGCGCCTGGGTGGCTCAGTTAGTTAAGCAACTGCCTTCGGCTCAGGTCATGATCCTGGAGTCCCGGGATCGAGTCCCGCATCAGGCTCCCTGCTCGGCAGGGAGTCTGCTTCTCCCTCTGACCCTCCACCCTCTCATGCTCTCTCGCTATCATTCTCTCTCTCTCAATAAATAAATAAAAATCTTAAAAATAAATAAATAAAAAATATTTTAAGAATGTTTATTTATCTATCAGGATCATATACTACTTTTTTCAATAAAAAAATCTTATTTAGCTTATTGGTCCCTCCTGCAGAAAGCTTTCACACTCAACATTTAGCTCCAAAGATTAAATTATGATAGAATATATAACTGAATTGCTATAACTGCTTATATATGCTGTTTTATACAGGCAGTCTTTTAGATTAGAGTTTCTGAAAAAAGGAACAATAGTCTCACAGCAACTGTTGCTATTCTTAGTATTAAGGGAAAAAAGCTCATGTATCCGTGATTTTCTCAGCACAGTCACAGATTCCTAGATGTGTGTCTGTTCAGGAGCCAGTATTTAATTTTTCAATGGCTTGGGTGACGGAATTGAGAGTAAATTTTCAGAACATGCAAAACTAGTAGAAAACTTTAATGTCAGAAAAGTATAACACAATATTTAAAATAAGTTTAAAGTAGCAATGAAAATCAGAATAGATTTTACAGCAAGAAATGCAAATAAAATACAAAACCAGAATATACGCCTACACACTAAGGAAAGACTGAGAAGAGAAATGCCCAAATATCACTAACTGAGCACTGTGATGGCTATGAAATAGATATTATAATGCTCTGATATGTAAATGTAGGAAAATTTGCAAAGACTTCCTCAAGTCTTCTCAGGGTCTTTGATTACTATACGAGCTTTAGGCCTCTTTACTAGAATGTTAAGGTAGGTGTAGACTTTTACTAAAAAAGGTAGAAGAAGACATAGACAGTTCAGAAGAACTTCAAAAATGGATGGCACAGGCAAAATGATGTCCCAAATGTACTGTATTCTGTAAGCCTGACACATTTTTTGCCTAAGTTTAGAGTCTCTTATTAGTAGAACTTCCTTTAACTTTGAAGTTTCGGTCAAGAATTCCCTATGCCTTTTTGGCTGAGCCAAAGTAGGATCTTACTGAAGGCATTTCATGACATTAATAATAGAAGGGAAGAAGGAGCTATGGTCTGAAAAATTCTTAGGTTGAAATCCTAACCTCCAAGGCGATGGTATTAGGAGGAGGTGGGGCTTCTGGGAGGGGAGTAGGTCACGGGGGCAGAGCCTTCATGAATGGGATTAGTGCCCTTACAAAAGAAGCTTGAGAGAGCTCCTTTGTCTCCTTCCCACCATGTAAGGACATACTGAGAAAGTGCCATTTATGAACTAGGAAGTAGGCCCTCATCACCCATCACGCTGCATCTGCTACATGATCCTGGACTTCCCAGCCTCCAGAACAGTGACAAATGTTTGTTCTTTATAAGCCTCCCAGTTTATGATATTTTTATTATAGCAAAATGAATTGACTAAGACAGAAGGAAAGAAGGAAGGAAGGAAATCAAAGAAGGGAGAAAGGAAAGACAGAAGGAAAGAAGAGAAAAGGAAGTTAGGAAAAAAGGACTGATTTCAAGAAGGGAATATATCACTGTGGTAAGCAGAATAATGGCTCCCTAAAGTTGTCTGAGTGCAGACAGGTAAATACCCTAGTTACAGTTAGAATCTGAGAAAGATTATACTCCGAGATTAGGCAAACTGGGAAAACAAAAACAAAATAGCAACCCATAGAATCAGACAGTAAACTGTCTTTACTATTAGTGATACTCAAAACACAGAAAAAATAAAAACAATAAAAAAGCCTATATAATCTGTGCCATTATGACAACTGTGGCCTGAAAAACTATAATGTGAGACTTGTAATTTAAAGTTACATAGGATTGCAGTTTTCCACAGAAACACACACACATAAACACACACCCACATACACCCACACACACCCCTTCCTGGAAAAAACACATACTTAGCCCAGCCCCTAATGAATCTCCACAGACACATTCCAACAAATATATACTCAAAATACAAAATTACTAAACACATAAGAACATAAACCACCATAAGTGAGAACCAACAGAAACAACAAACAATAGAACAAGACCTGCAGACTTCAGATATTGAAAATAGTAGGTATGGAATACAAAATAAGTTTAATAAGCTTAAGGAATATGAAGCTGTATTTGAAAGTATTTTTCAGTAAGAACAGATGACCAAAAATTAGTTGGTTGATCAGAAAAAGAACCAAATAAAACCTCTGGACATTAAAGATGGAACTACTGAAATTTAATATCATATTATATACAGCTAGGGATAAAATTAGTTAACAGGAATATAACATGTATAAGTTATACAGAAATGCAATGTGAAAAGATAAAAAATATGGCAAATTATTAAAGAGAAGTTAAGAGACATAGAAGAGAACATGAATATCTATGAAAGCTCCAGAAAGCAATTAACAAAGAAAATGGGAAAGAGACTATAATATCCAAAGAAATATTGGCAGTGAATATTCAAGAATTAATGAAAGAAAACAATCCCCATATTTGAGAAGCCTGGTAAATTTCATGATAGATAAAGGCAAAAAGAGAGATACACTGTAGTAAAATTGTAGAATACCAAAGGCAAACAGAATCTTAAAAGTAGGTAGAAAGAAAAACAAGATCAACTACAAAATAGTAATTAGACTCAGAGCTGACCTTTCAATTTCAGTAATAGGAACCAGAAGACTGGAATGATATAATTTGCTGAGAATAAATGTCAACCTACAATTATATACCTAATAAAATTATCTTCCCAAATAAGAGCCCAGATAAATAAAGATAAAAAATGAATTCATAGAATCAGAATAGATTGGGAGTTGCTAGAGGCAGGTGGTGGTAGTGTGGGGTGGATGAAGATGGTTAAAAGGTACAAACTTCTAGTTATAAGATAGGTAAGTCCTGGGGATGTAAGGTACAGCATGGTGACTATGATTAATGATATTGTATTGTATATTGGAAGTTGCTAAGAGAGTAGATCTTGAAAGTGCTCATCACAAGAAAAACAATTTGTAACTATCTGAGGTGACAGAGGTCAACTAAACTTATAGTAATCATTCTGTGATATGTACATATATCAAATTATGTTGTACACCTTAAACTGATATAGTGTTACATGTCAATTATATCTCAATACAACTGGGAAAAAATAAGGGCAAAATCAAGATAATTCCAGAAAGATCCTAACTTGAGGATATATTTTCTGAGATTAAGATTGTAAGAATTAGGAGAGAATGAGATTAAAAAGGAGATTAAGAAATGGCAAATATGTAAGTAATTCTAAACTAATACTGATCGTATATATTTAAGAAATCTAATTTGTGGGATTAAAAAAAGAAAGACAAGAAAAACAAACACTGTATAACCTCAAGTATCCATGCCAGGAGGGAAATGAAAGCCATCGAAGCACTTTAAGACTATTTTTAAGGAAGGAGTGAAGATATGGCCTACCTAATAAGACTTCATTATTTTAAGTATACTTATTATTAAAATTTCAAGAATAACTATACAAGACATAGAAATATGGTGTCTTCTAAACTAATAGAGAAGAAAATAAAACGAGTAAAAATAAACCTTAGTTAATTCAAAAGAAAGGTAAGAAAGGAGGAGTATATAGAATGGCTAAAATAAATCCAAATAAATTAATAATCACAATAATGTAAACTGACTGAATCTGTCAAATTAAAAAGTAGAAATTATCAACCCATATAAAAAAGAACCAATAACATACACAAATTATATGCTTTTAAAAAAGACCTATCAAGATATAAGGACAGAAACCGAAGAAGATACGCCAGGTTTCTATTAATGGCAGGCTAGTAAGCAGCAGCAAGCTTCTCACCGAAAATAACTGAAAAAGCTGGACAAAATATAAAATAGTTGTATCTTCTTAAAAGCTTCGTATAGATGTTGTTTGCCTCAGGTACTGTGTTGAATGATGATGTGACAGCAATGGGGGGTAAAACTGCTAACGTCTTAGTACAAGACAGCAGTGGCAACAAAGACCAAAGTCATTACATTCTTCAGTTCCATACACTCATATTAAAAAAAAAAAAAAAAGAATTCACTTAAGAATGTACTTGCTGAAGAATAAAACACAATTTTTTAAATTAATCTTGGAACACACACCTTTTTAATTTTCAGTGTGATGAAACTAGAAGCATGCATAAAACACTTCTGAAGTACAATGGCTGTCTTGAGAAAAAGCCTTTGTGCAAAGGTTTGTGTTGCAAGGTGAACTAGTTACTTCTTTCAAGAGCTGCCATTTTTACTTGAAAGAACAATGGCTAGAGAAAGTATAGTTATTCAGACTTTGGTGTTTGGTATTTGGGCAGTTTTCTGAAAATGAACCAAGTGAGCCTGTCACTTCAAGGGAAACAATTAGTAGTATTTGTTGCCAAAATAACATACTGCAACAGGTTGAATGCATAAGCATCCATGAGAAACCAGCTGTCTTCTATTAAACCAGACATTATAGAGATTCCCAAAGAATGTGAAATACCACCCTCCTCACTATATTTTTTAAGTTATTTTTCATAAAATATGTTTAACTTGTGAGTTTATTATTTTTAAATGGGTTGGTAAATACTTTTAAATTTCTCGGTTTTAATTTCTAATATGGTACATACAGATACAACCAACATAAACACAAGCTTTTTTGGGTCCTCTCTAACTTTTCAATAAAGGGATCCTGAGACCAGAATGTTTGAGAACTGCTGCTTACAGCAATAAAAGTGAGTAAAGTAGGATTGGATTCAACAGTGCAGATGAAACAGACAATCATGATGGTTGTGTCAAAGAAGCAAGAACAGAAAAACTCATTTAATATGATCCCATTCATACGAAGCACAAATACGGGTAAAACTAAACTATATTGTTGGGGCGCCTGGGTGGCTCAGTTGGTTAGGCATCTGCCTTCGGCTCAGGTCATGATCCTGGGGTCCTGGGATGGAGCCCCGCATCAGACTCCCCGCTCAGTGGGGAGTCTCCTTCTCCCTCTCCTTCTGCCTCTCCCCCCTGGCTTGTGCTCTCTCTCGCTCAGTCTCTCTCTCTCTCAAATAAATAAATAAAATCTTAAAAAAAATATATTGTTGAGGATGCATTAAGTAGGTGGTAAAACCACAAAGCAAAGATGTGATTTACATAAAAGTCATGATTGTGGTTATCTTTTGGAGGAGAGGGAGGGATTATGATTAGAAAGACCTAGGAAGGGGCATTTGGGGTCATGGCAATGTTTTATTTATTGATCTATACGAGGTCTAAACTTTCATTATTAATTTTATATTTACATTTTATTTGCAGTAAATTTCTGAACTAAAAAGTGTATTTTAAAAATAAGGGAAAGTTTCATTACTAAAGAACAGAAAATAAAACTAAATAGAAAATAATACAAAATATTAATAACAATAAAATTGGTATATTTATTTTGACAACTATATTGATTTTTAGGCAAAAAACATTTCTAGAGATCTAAGGATAGTATATAAGAGAAGATTCAATTCACTAAAAAGATTTAAGAAATCTATATTATTATAGCAGGGAGTAACAATGCTTCAAAATATATAAAATTTAAAAATAACAATTACAAGTAAAAATTAACAAGTCTATCACTGTAAGTATAATTTAACATACTAATTAACAGATCAAGCTGACAAAAATATTGATAATGATAGAGGTTTAAAACACATATTAATATGTTTGGTCTTATATATAATACAACTCTGTACCCTAGTTGGAGAATACACATTCTTTTCAAACACAGACATTGTTTTAGTCCATAAAACAAGTTTCAATACATGTCAAAAACTGTATAAAAATTGGCATTCTTCTGACTACAATGGAATTAGGGCAATTAAAATAATCTTTAAAAAAACTTAAAAAAACCATATAGGACATTTCAAAGTAAAATATACTTGATTTGCACTATTTATTCTTTTGAATTTTTAATACTTGTTTTCATTCCTGTGGCAAGATAATCAAGAGTTGAATATATGAGAAATATGGAAAGAATCATGGTTATTCAGAACAGAAAAGGCTACAAGGTAACTATTTTCATGGATATGAAGGAGAATGCTCAACCTTACACTGTAGCAGGAAATAATTTGACATAATACAGGCAGAATCTACTGTAAGAGCGATTAAATTTTCTAACAGGTTATTAACAGAGGCCACAGAATCTCTCTATAGTCAAAGTCAGGAGGGTCCCTGCCTTTCCTGAAGGAACTTCTTCCTAAAGGTAGAATCTTAGGTTATATTCAGCTCCACGAACTGCACTCACATTAGATACTTTGGCACTCCAGTTGATCTACAATTTTGGAAACTAGCACATAACTGCTAGTTAATTCAAGCCAACCCGAGAATTGGTCTAGCATTGTTCCATACATTTATAGCCTTTAAAAAAGGTTAGGGGCACCTGGGTGGCTCAGTCGTTAGGCGTCTGCCTTCAGCCCAGGTCATGATCCCAGGCTCCTGGGATCAAGTCCCGCATCGGGCTCCCTGCTCCGCTGGAGGCCTGCTTCTCCCTCTCCCACTCCCTCTGCTTGTGTTCCCTTTCTCACTGTGTCTCTCTCTGTCAAATAAATAAATAAAATCTTTAAAAAAAATGTATTTTATATTCTTAGATGGAAAAAATGTCTTCAGTTAAATAATAAAAAAAATACTACCACAATAAAATGTAAAATCATATATTTACTTTACTATTAAATAAGCAAGCATAATATAAGCAAAATAGGCAATTTAAATCGGCTTTTTTTTTTTTTTTAGATTTTATTTATTTATTTGACAGAGAGAGAACAAGTAGGCAGACAGGCAGGCAGAGGGAGAGGGAGAAGCAGGCTCCCCGCTGAGCAGGGAGCTGGATGCGGGGCTCGATCCCAGGACCCTGGGATCATGACCTGAGCCGAAGGCAGCCGCTTAACCGGCTGAGCCACCCAGGCACCCCTTAAATTGGCTTCTTAATATCATTCTCTTATTCTCTGAGTTACTGCAATTTCTATATCTAACTTAAACTAGAGCTATGTTAGTACCTGTTTCCTTTTAATGATAGTACTTTTATGTATATTTTTATACTTTTATGTATATTTTTAAAAACCACATAATCATCTATATGAAAATTATTTGAGTTTAAAGGAAAAATGTAAAATGTCACAGTTGGAAAAATGGCTCATGCAATGACACATGAGATTAGAAGAATAAGTTAAAGTCACAAATATTATTAACATTTATTAAGTTTCAGATGGCATATGGCATTATAATCTATGAGATTTTCATTTTATACATTCTTACAAATTTTTGAAATGATTACTAGAGGAACATTAAAATTTTTAAGAAAATGGCAGACTTTATTTACTGGAAACAGTAGTGAATTTTGTAGTAAAAATTTAAAGTACTTGTGAGTTATCAAAACAATTAGTCATAAGGGTCCCATGGACTTGGCTTATTCTCCAACCTGTTCTAGGTCCATTCCTTGTGACTGAAGCAAGATACCTTGGGTTTATTTTATGCTGAATCATCCTCCAATATATGTTCAAATCTAGAACAGAGTTAATTTTTATAGTACGGAATTTTGATCAACTCTCCAACACAGGAGACAGCACACCTGCTTTACAGTTGCACACTTACGACTGTAACACTTTCAAGCAGGATACTGAGTCAGGTAACCTGAATTGAAGGGCTCCTCTCAGGGGGATAATTTGAAAGATCCTTCCAAGTGACTTAAGGATCGTTGGGGAAATTCAATGAACTGTGCATGTTTACATTCAAAAGGGGCCATGGCCTATTCTCAGTTGTTTAGGAGCTGGGCTAATCAACAAGCTCTGACTTTCTAGGAGGAAGGAAAGAAGAAAAGCTTAGCATAAGAATATCTGGAAGGTATTTGCAGGAATTCTCAACTTTTTCAGGAAAAGAAGAGTCTGAAAATCATAATCCTCTTTGAGAAATAACATGATACATTGATATATTAAATATATCAGGTATCATACCAGGCTTTTGTATAGACCACCGGCAGTAGGCAGGCATCAAAAGTTTTAGAAAAATTTTGCAAAAATACTAATGACTAAGAAAGGTCTATCTATTAATATTCTCTTTATTAGAGTTGAGAAAAGACTGTATCAGATGGAGAGATCTAGTTCTTAAAATACCTGTGTTCTGCAGGAGCATAGCCTGAGAATCTGCTCCATAATTTGTATTTAACTCTTCAAACACTGCTGAAAAATATAAAATTTTCATTATTTTACCAGAGCTTTTGGTGGTTTTTCACTCAGCTTTTCCTTAGTTTAATCTAAGGTTAAAGATACACAGTGGCGCTGTAAATTTTAGTCTTCTCATAAATCTAGGAAGGAAATAGAAAATTTTGGCTTGGCTGCACCTTATTATATTCAATAAATTCCTAAACATTCTCAATAGCAGATATAGCTATATATAAAGAAATAACATTATCAAGTATAACAGGTGAGGGCTATTTACATAAAGAACATTTAAAGTATTGTACATACACTATTAGTAGGAGAATGGTATCCATAAAGTTGAAGACGCTGACATAGAGCACAAAGGGCCAAATGAAGTGTCACATTTCAGAATGAACCCAAGTATAGCAAAAGAAAAAAAGAAAAAGACGACAAAATAATCAATTAGGAAGGGCAAATCATTATGCTACATTCTATATAGAGCACACACACAATACAAGTGGGATAAATGTTAAAGATGAGTAGCAAAGTTTTTCAAATCTCATATAATTAAATATTAAATGAATCTGTGCTCATTTCAACCATTTTCATTTTAACTTTCTGATCAGCTACAGCTTTGAGTAAAACATTCCTCTGAAGTACATGGTTTTATTTAGACATGCATCAGCAATTCTATATGGGTTAGGGGAACAATCTAGATATATGAGCATGGCAGTGGAAATGGTATGAGAGATCTGCAGCGGAATCTTGTTCTGTTCGTTTTAGTGCTGTGATCTTAGGCAAGTTAATGAACCTCTCTAAGATGGCTTTCTCATCTGTAAATGGTATGATACTTACCTGGCAGAAATGTAATGATGACTAAATGGGCGTAACATTTATAATGGATATAGCACAGAGTGTCTCAAGAAATGTTATGTTCCCTTCTTTCCTTCTGAAGCATATACTATTAAGTGGCTACATGTTTTAGCTCCTTTAATCTCCATAACAATCACATGTGGTCATTACTACTATTATCCCCATTGTACAAATGAAGAAACTGAGGCACAGGCAGCCTAAGGACCTGTTCAAGGTCACCCAGATAATAAATGACTCCTAAGCCTGTGTTATACTGTCTCCCTGATGTAATTGATATATTTTCACTACACACTAAATTTCAATGGCTTAAAAACTCAAAAATCTCATCAGTTCAGATTTGCATTATTTAAAATGTGGCAAAAATTAACAGTAAGTTACCACTAATCATCATTATTGTTAAACATAGTAACAAATATTTGTAGAGAGCTATACTGTCTTAGAATGCTATTTATTTAGTTCAGAGGCTGTACTAAAGTTTATTTCTGAATTGTTTTAAGGAATAGTTTTGATCGCTAAATTATGTAAATAAATTTCAGGAGCACTAATTAAACTCTGTAAGATAAATACCTACGAGGTACCTGTGTAGATCAATGACTCTAGTAGGCATTTCTTTACATATAAGCAAGTTATACAGTATATTACTTATAAATTCTTTTTATCTATTCTTTAAAACAAGTCTCCTTCTCCATATATTTGCTAGAGAATGCTTCACTGACCTGTACGCATATAAAATTATACAATTTAGGGTATGCTGATATAATTTAAGTTTCATAATTCAGATAGACTTTCCCTAATTAGTCCAAGTTAATGAGGTTTTACTATATCATTATTATGAGCTATTTGCATTAAATCAGCATTAACTTTACTTGGGCTGCAATAAAGCTCAGAGCCAAGCTTTGTGCTGACACTAACTTTTCCCAATGTGGGTTGTCTGCTATCATTTCTCCCTTTCCTCTCTCCCTTTGTTATTTGACTTACGTATTTTAGTAAATGTTAATGATTAAAATAGTATTGTGCTTTTCTTGGAAGATCCACAGGTCCTTTCTGGAAGTAGTATAAATAAACAAATAAATAAAACAGTTAAATTTCTGAAACTAATGTAAATACCACGTGTTTCAATTATGCTCAAATTAAAAAAACACAAATTTATATCCATTGAAATATGATCTATTCTATCACTGAGGTATCTCAAAAGATTAATTAACATAGTTCAACCTCCTAAATGATATTTTATTAACAACTTGGCTACCCAGTTAAGTATAGTTAATCCATCAAAATTAAAACAATTGCTTACTCTTTCAATGTTATCTACAGAAAATAAAATTTATGAAGGTATTTAATTCTCTAGTGTTATTTGCTAATATTCTAAAAAATGGCATTTATGGGGATAATTCCTATGGGATTTATAGATTATAATTTAAAAACCATGAGACCTGAATTAGAGAATTCGTAATGCCCCTTTTAATTCCTGGCTAACATTATATCAGCTCTTTGATTTTTTAACAGTGTCTTCCATAAGCTTTGTCAATTAGAATATTGAGGGTGGTTCAACAAATATTGATAATTATAGTCAAATATACTATGAAATAATAGGTATTTCATATCCTGATAATCTGATTTTATTAAATATAAATACAAACTTAATCTATTGGGATTGAATACGGCACCATCTGCTATAGATAATCCATGTTTTTAAAAAACATAATACATATCCTTATAACAATGAAAATTATAAAAAAAAGTTGCAACTCCCTGAGGTTAATTATTTGAATTCCAGGTAGACCAACTAAACTACTGCACAGGGTCACTAATTTGCAAAGGAAACAGTTATCATTTACATCTCAACAGAACTGTGTTTCTGCTAAGTACCAGATGAAAAAATATGCTATAGTGGGTAAAAGTACAGTTTGGGAGCTGCCCAGCCATGGACTCCAATCTTGGCTTTGACATAATTACAGATAATAAGAGAACTATTAGCAGATTAAATGAGAAAATGCATGCAAAGCATCTACTACAGTCCCTGATAGTAAGATCTCAGAACATGTTTGTTATTTTTATTATATGAACCTGGGATACTGTCAGACTGAAATATGTGGGATAAACAAAAAGAAAACTGGTAGGAAAATGGAAGGAAATGTTGCTTAACTCTACCTTCAGAATAAGTTGAAAACATTAGTCAAATTTAGTGCCACTAAATTCACTCACATGTATAATTAAATCTTTGCAATTCACCTTTAAGTTTTTTCATGCATAATGATCTGTATTCATCTATTATATGATATACCCTTCAAATCTCATGGATAACAACAATATGGATGAAAATGATATAATGAGTGGGATTATGGACACACATGTTTAATATCAATATTTGATATAATATTGATAGAGATGCATATAAATCTGAAGCAAATTTTCTATGTAAGAACTTCAGAAAGTTTTCCCAAAAGGGACAGCTCCACAGTTACAGACTTTAATTATTGTTTTTCAACATGAATAATTCTCAGCTAGAAAACCCACCTTAAACTACTATAAATTATTCTTACCAGCATTGCACGCTTTTCTTCATCTCCTTTTGTTTCTCTCTTTTCATTTTTTTTCCTGAATATCTCTTGAAGCTGAAAGAGAAAGTGATCAAGAATCAAATATCCAGTGAGTTTCTGGGTACCTAGTTACCACTCTGTGCTAGGTATATTCTAAAAACAAAGAATTAGCTTCATCTACCAAGAACATTAAAACTACTATAGATACATTTTCTGATACCAATTTTTTTTTCCTGAGGAAAAAAAACACACCCTTTGCCATCAGCAGCCTATGGTTCAGTTAAATGTACAAAATTATAGCTTTACTTTATCTCTAAGACATAAAGACAGGGAATTTGTGACACACAAATAAAAGAGATGAAGCCAACTGGGGTAGAAATAACACTGGAATAGAATTCAGGGACTCTGGGTGTGAGCCCATCTTCTGTCACATACTAATTTTGTGATGGTGGACAAGGTCACATATCCCTCACGAGGCTCCAATTTACTCATATGTGAAATGAGGACGCCCCCTAAAGTCCCTTTCAGGTAATTGTACATTGTGGGCTCTGCGTACAACCCCTTGGACAAGTTACTCTAATTATTTGAGGGACTGTTTTCCATTTCCAGAACATGTAGATAATTCCTTACTTTATTTTATTTATTTATTTATTTATTTATTTATTTTTGAAAGATTTTATTTATTTATTTGAGACAGAGAGAATGAGATACAGAGAGCATGAGAGGGAGGAGGGTCAGAGGGAGAAGCAGACTCCCTGCCGAGCAGGGAGCCCGATGCGGGACTCGATCCAGGGACTCCAGGATCATGACCTGAGCCGAAGGCAGTCGCTTAACCAACTGAGCCACCCAGGCGCCCCAATTCCTTACTTTAGAGGAATATTTTTTTTTCCTCCAGCTACATTGAGGTACAATCACCAGGTCTTGTAAGAATGCTGTGCAAAGGAAATATTACAGATAGTTACTCAGCACATTGCCTGTCACATAATAACCTCTCAAGAAATGTCAGCTCTATTATCACCTCTTTAAAATCCTATTTTACAAATGGAAGCCTAGCCCTACCTCTATCACAGCTTTCTGGGGAGGTCACTGTTTGTGGCTTTGTAACTGGAACAGCTATCTTAACTCTTCATTTCATTTTGTACGGCAATAGTTGAAAGTCAAATAAAACGTATCACCTCCCAAGATATGTGATAACACAAATACAGTATAGAATCTGAATGATTTTTTAACAAATACATTTATTTTCACACTTTTTCTTAGTGAAAAGAGTTTTTAGCAAGGGTTATTAATAATCATTTTTTAAGCAGGCAGGAGAATCATAGGTTTTAGACCTCTACAAGGAAGTCAGCTCAACTCTACCTCCTGCTTTCAGGAATTCTTTGCTGTTTACAAACAAATAAAAACAACAAACAAAAAACATCACTTATGAGGCAGCAGGACAGCCACTGCAAAGAGTAAACCACAGCAAAGAGTAGAGAGGGGAAACAAGTTGTATGTGAACGTTTTTACCTCCCATCCCCACAAACAGACAATATTCCAAAGGACATCTATAGAGACACCTTTCAATGCACTGAGTTCCTAAAGGTACTCTTTTAGTCGATGGGGTAGAACTTGGCAGTGTTGCCACAGAAAATTTATTAAAAATTATTTAGAATACTAGGCCCATTCTGAAAGTCCTAAAAGACAGTTTCATGCTATCATAACAAAACTATATTAAACTAAATCTGTTTATTTTAGGGTGTTAGGAACATATGTCTATCTTTGCAGTGAAACTGAAAACTCTCACCTCCCCACGGCATCCTGAAAAGCACTCAAATGAGGGGTCCTTCATGGTTCCAGGTTCCAATGGTGTGACTCAGGGACTGTCCCCAGGCAAGGGCTACATGGGTGTTAGAGTAAGTCATCTGACAGATCCCAGTAATTAGTCTGCTTGCTTCCTTTTGAATGGCTACTGATTATGACAAGGATTTTTATCTCTTCCCTTTTCTACCACAGAAAACAATGATTTCATAGTTTCTCTTCCATGTTCCAGCCTCTGAGGAAAATACTAAGCTGTTTAAGAGATTTTCTGAGGGATTTTTAATGGCTTGTTACAAAAGAAAATAGAAAATAAAATGGCTATTTATATGCCATCTCTCCCTTTTCTTTTAGCTAGGAATTATAGGTAAATACAGAATTGAACATAAATGTTAAGGGTAGAACTTGTTACTGTAAGGATCTCTACTTTGGAGAAAAAAAATAGAATAGGCATTTTGCCACCGAAGCAGATACAGGATCCATGGGTAAAAAGAAATAGGAAAATTCTGGAAAGGGGAGTGGCAAGAGGAGTGAGCAGCTGATGATGTTGCCAAACCAGCATCAAGCTGCATCAGTCAGGTGAGAAAGACTGAAGGCAGATACCTAAGAACAATCTTATTCTCCCCATTTTAGATCAGCCCTTGTTCAAAGACAAGAGAAAGGAATAGCAAAATGGGGACAAGACTGGAATATAAGGCAGTCATGAGTGGAAGAGAAAAGCAGAAAAAAAATCACAGGTCCTATCATGAGAAGGAAGGGAAGTTCCGGTGGCAAAGAGCTGTGGCTGGGGGCTGATATGATGGGGTCTGAGCATAACCGAGCATATACCACACCTCTGAACTGCCTGTTATCCACCTAGTGGAAAATATCTGACTCATTTCAAATGTTCAGAAAACATGTAAACAACTATAATCATCTTTATATAATGAATACAATTTATATTTTTATAATATAAAAATTAAAGTACACAACGCTGTACTTCTTCATTAAATTAAGGTGAAAGCATAAATTTTTCACTCTTCCTTCTACGTTGTTCCAAATAATGCAAAAACATAAGGATGTAAATAAGCAATATTTATTGATAAAATGCAGCATATAATATACATACCACCAAAAACTCCTTTTTATCCACCATCTCATTGCCATCAGTGTCAAACATGTTGAAAGCTATTCTAAAACCTGCATGTGGCTCTGCCAGAAAGAAGAGAAAAGCACTTGTGAAATGGAAAAATGTTTTTAAAGTACAGTTGTGAATAGTTAAGTATACTCTGTACAAAAATACTTTCTTTCACCAAGAAATTAAAAGCAGGTTACTATTAATGAAATATAATAAAAGCTACATATGTATACATATTTCTGTTTCATGTATTAGCACTCTTAGCAACAAAATTGATAATACACTTTAAAAGTATTTGTCTGATACCTGCTGTGCAACACAGGCAGTATAATTTAACCACCTTAACTTCCAAAAAGAAGTACTTCTTTTTGTTATCCCAAGTTTGTCAGTTTCAGAGGGAAATAGCAAATCATCACATATGTTCAATATTTAGAACACAAGAAAAAAAATATGACACAATGGACCAATCCTGATTCTTAGGAAAATCAGAATGGAAATGACCTATGAAAATAAATGTCAAGCACAAGAGATTACATAGTGGTTTTAAACTTTCAGAAGCTTCAAAAGCAGACATATAAAATAAAAGAGGCTTGGATAATTCTCAATTTCCCCAAAATACAAGGAACAATTGCTTTTCTGAGAAAGACGCACTTGTAAACACTAAGAACTGTTTAATTTTATGAACCTTATAATGAGGTTCAATCCCTTTATCTTCTAAAGCATAAAGAAGAAAACCTCCCACAGAAGAAAACTTACATATCCTTCAAAGAGAAGCTCAGTGCACATGCCTTTGTGAAACATCTGACCCTTTCTTTTTTTAAGATTTCATCCATTCATTTATTTTAGAGAGCACACACAGGCACACGCAGTCACGTGAGGGGTGGAGCGGTAGAGGGGGAGCGAGAGGGAGAATCTCAAGCAGACTCCACATTGAACACAGAGCCTGCCGTGGGGCTGGATCTCAAGACCCTGAGATCATGACCTGAGCCAAAACCAAGGGTCATTAGCTTAACGGACTGATCCACCTAGGCGTCCCTCTGACCCTTTCTTTTGAGATGACTGGCAAAAAGTTTTTAAAAGGGGCCTCCCACAGATATATTTGGCATTACTTGCTGTAAAATCTTGAAACTAGCAAAAGAGAAGCATGTAACCTTACTTTCTTAACTGGCAATAGCTGTCTCTGAAAATGGAAACAGAAGCCAGTCTTATATGCAGGCTCATTTCTGGCATATAGTTTAGGAATTGAAACTTACTTTCATTAGCATTCAGTTAAGAAAGAAAGAAAAAATTTCATTATCTCTAATAACCAAGTTTTAAGCTTTAAAATGATCTTGAAAATACACAATGAAAAGAAGTCCTCACTGTTTGGAAGGGAAAATGAGGTTAAAATAATAAAGAGCAAAGAGGAAAGAATCATAGACAGGTAAGGTGAATTCTCTAGCCCACTTTCTGCCAGCTCTGTTTTCACATTTCTCTTGGTTCTAATCTAAAAAACATCCAAAAGTTTTCAATTCAAATTCCCGGAAGTTTCTAAAATAGGTTCTGAACTCCAAAGGAAGATTCACTGCATCCAAAGATCCTAACCTTTCCATGTAAGCAAAACCACCGTATGTTTTTTTCCTACACTCTTATCCATACCCTGTCCCATCTCAACAAGTGGCTTTCCTAACCAGTTCTATTATATTCTTGCCTGTCACTCTGCCAGTTTAGGTATTTCAGACTTAACAGTTTTGTAACCAAAGTTGTTCTATAGCTAACAATATAACTTTTTCACAAGTCTCTGAGATATCCTTGGTACTCCTCTAGTTTTCATGGAGTATTCATCATTGACTAGACTTGAATCATAACGGCTTCCAGTGTGGAACAACCTCAGATAGTTGTATTACTAACTACACAACACTTCTTGTTCTTCAGCACCAACATTTTAATTTCATTTTGAGTCCAGGAGGAAAAAAAATACAAGAAAAAATAAAGGATGATAATTTTCAAAATTCATATGCACACATGTACATCCCCCAAACTTCCTGCGACAGAACTCCAACATAACATCATTCATTACTAAATTCAGAATAACATAATGGCTCTGATTTTTCTAATCATAGAAGTACAAGGAATTTTATGACTTGTTTCTAATGACAGAGTTTCACTGATATTTCGTATTTCCAGACATCTCTACAAATCCCCACAAACAGAAATCCTTCTAGCGATATTCTTTCATTTATTCTTTTTTTTCACTCATTCACCAACTAGTTTTTGAGAGGCTACCATGTGCTAGACACTGTCCAGAAATGGACAAAAAAGAGAAAATCTCTGCCATCATGGACCTTGCATTCAAGTATGGGGAGACGAAAACATACAAACCAATAAACAAATACTTTCAAGTAGTTTTAAGTGCTATGAAGAAAATAAAACATGGTAAAGGGATAGATAGAGAGGGAGCTATTTTAGGGAGGATAGTCAAGAAGCGTTCACATTTCACATTCAAACGAAAACTGAATAATGTTTATTATCATGAGGATCTTGAGGAAAAAGCACTGACAGCAGAGGGAGCAGAAAGTACAAATTCCTGAGGTGAGAATTCAAGGAACAGAAATGCCAGGTGGCTGGAGCACAGTGAACAATAGCAGGTAAGTTCCTGCATTAAATGCAATGAAATTTAACTGAAATCATTAGTAAGCCCTTCCTATTTTTCATAAAAATTGCTGCATATGAGAGGCAGAGAATAACAAAGCTGTTTTAGGATGTATAATGGGTATTCTGATACACTCACAGTTAGAAAACTCATTCTTTCACACTAGTCTTAAGAAACTTAAGATTTCAATGAGTGTAGCAGGAAATTTACAAATCCCTACATGACCTGACTTTTAGGCTTTCATGTAAACGAAAAGGAATGATGTATGATATAAAATTTATAATTTATGAGCACTTTATTCCTATACCGTATGTCATAAAAACATTTATGTCTTTGACTCTTGATAGTGCTATTTGCTGATAACATTTAGACATGAAATTTGCAAAATAACCATAGATAAACCTAAAGTGATTTTCAATAGTAAAAGAATCTAAGATTTGTTTTCCAAGATTCTGATTTAAAAACAAAACTGTATCCAAAAGTAGACTCAATGAGTACACTTACTTGTTAAAATACATAAAAGAAAAAGATATTCTGTGTAAGAAATCACACCTAGAAGAAAAATAGTATTAGTAATGCTATAAAGTATTACTTTATCAAGCAAAATATTATTCTTACAGTAATAAGTAATATTAATAAGGAACTTACTGTTTTAAAGAACAAGCTAAGTATTGTTTTAAACAAGACTAAACTATTAAAAATCATGGCAAAAGAAGCAACAAAATTAATTTTAATTTGTTTCACAATGCTTCTGTGGAAACTCACGCAAAATTCCCATTAATACTCCTAGATATATTGGCCAAGAAAGCAAAATTATATTGTTTATTTATAACTACAACTTTAAACTTGTTGCTAGTTTTCAATGGATGAACTAACATAAAATAAAAAGGTTGGAAATGGTTAAACTGTAAAGTGCTTAATTACTTCTTAACAACTCTTGAAAAAAATAACAAATAACTCTTGAAAAAAACATTTAGATATTCCTGCTTACAAATATGATTTCTGTAATTGCATTAAAAAAACAAAACTCTGTATCACTTTTCTGCTTTCAAGTTATCATTATTATTTTTGACAAAGTTAATGCTTCTATTAAATGTACTCTAAGAAGTTTTTGTCTTAATTACATGGCTTACCCTTTCTGAATATTGCATCCCGAGTTCTCTGTAATCCTAGTATTACAAAGTTTAAAAGGTGTTTGTTTGGAGTAAATACAAATATATATTCTGTTACTCAAATTCTTGCTTTTGGACATAACACCCCAAACTAGAACTAACGCTTAATTGAGCTTCTAGGTAGATCCTGAGAAAATTAAAATCAGGAATAAGTCAGTAACACTTCTCCACAGATATCAGATAGTCCAAATGTTTAGTAAAAGGGTATACAAAAATCCTTAAATAATCAGATTGTGAACCTTGAAAGTCCATTTTACCTGATGTTCTTTGAGGCTCCGCTCTTTGTTACAGAACAAAGAGAAGAGAAGTCACTGTCAGGCAGTTTGTCAGAAAACTTGAAGGGAACTAGCTGGAGGCCCTGAAAGCATTCCCTTCTTTTGTTTATACTACAATATTGTGACCTATAGACAGATAGTTCTGGTTGACTGCCATGAATGTTATGGGAGAAAGATTCTGGAATGGTCAATGTATATAAAAGATACAATACCTAGATTCCATAGGGATCCCTCATAGAAAGAGAGAGAGAGAAAGAAAAAGAGAGAGAGAGAGAGAGAAGGAAAGAAAGAAAGAAAGAAAGAAAGAAAGAAAGAAAGAAAGAAAGAAAGAAAGAAAGAAAGAAAGAAA
>NC_058404.1:21444519-21611590 GCF_002201575.2 Neomonachus schauinslandi
AAAGAAAGAAAGAAAGAAAGAAAGAAAGAAAGAAAGAAAGAAAGAAAAAGAAAGAGAAAGAAAGAAAGAAAAGAAGAAAGAAAAGGAAAAAAGGGGAATGGGATTGGGAAATGGACTCTATGTCTCTACAATCCCATCATCACTGACTGTTGTTCTAATTGACCTGGTGGAACACACAAGAGATGTTGGTTGATATAAAGAAGTTTAATAACTACATCTTTTATTTGATAATTAACTCAAGATTTCCCTCAGTGAACAATTAGCAGTGAGAGTACTAATCATAATTATCATGGTAGGTACTTGTTTGTAGGACCAAATGGTTTTTGAGGTGGTGTAATCCACAAACAAGAACAAAGTGAAATTTATGATATAATTTAATAAAAATGATCAACGAAAAGAGAAAATACTACCCAACATGAACTGTAGATTCTTAATGCTTTCCAATTACAAAAATGTAAAACTATTAGACTCACCTTTTAATTTATTTTACGGCTACCCAAGATCAAAAAATAAAATAAAAATACATATGCTAAGCATATAAAAAAAGAGGGTAAGAAAGATGTCAACTACATTTCTTTTGAAAATTCAATAAAAAAGTTCTAAGGGAAGTTCCTTAAAAACATTATACTGTTTAGTTCCTATATCATGATACATTACACAGCTGGCTGTTATAACTAAGTCTGAAATACATGTTTTCATAAATGTTGCATAACAATTTTTTGTAAAACTGCATAACATTTTCTTGCGGGGGTAATACTTTAAGCAGATAAAATGCAACTGTAAATTAATCTTCAATAGCTCTCAAGATTTAGCTTTAAAATTCCTTTGCCACTTAAACCAATTTATAAAAAAGCAAGGCTCTCTGGGACATTCTACTTCGCCTAACCTAATGGTTCTAAAACTTTTTGTGTACATGGATTCCTTCGATAATCCAATCACCATGACATAGCTCTGCACTATCCTACAGGGTTGCCATTGGTCACATGTGGCTACTTAAATTTAAAATAAATAAAATTAAATACAATAAAAAATTCAGTTCCTCCGTTAAAGGAGCCACATTTCAGGTGCTTTTTAAAAGCCTACATCTGGGGCGCCTGGGTGGCTCAGTTGGTTAAGCGGGTGCCTTCAGCTCAGGTCATGATCCTGGAGCCCCGGGATCGAGTCCCGCATCGGGCTCCCTGCTCGGCAGGGGGTCTGCTTCTCCCGCTGACCCTCCCCCCTCTCATGTGCTTGCTCTCTCTCATTCTCTCTGTCTCAAATAAATAAATAAAATCTTTAAAAAAAAAAAAAAAAAGCCTACATCTGGGGGCGCCTGGGTGGCTCAGTTGGTTAAAAGCCTACATCTGGCTAGTAGCTACTATGGGAGACAACACAGAAATAGAACATTTCCATCACTATAGATAATTCTCTGGGATAGCACTGAATAGATCATTTCCCCCCCCGAAATCTGCAAATATTCATGTAACATAAAGATTAGGACAAGCCTAAACCCAGGGCTTCCAGATTCAACCCCTTCTATGACCACAAAGAATTTCCTTTTTCCATGCATTTGTTTTTCTCAGATGATACTCGATCCAATTTGTATTTTCCCATGAGAGGTATTAAAAGTAAATATTTTTATATTTGCTAACTTATCTTTCTGAGCTTTGATTTTTCCTAATCCTATCATCCCACCCTAGATTTGAATGACAATCTTTAAGACAATTTCCAGGAAAAAATTTCTAAGAGCTTTAAATATACCATGGCCCTGATTTCGCAAAGATTTTAAAACCCTAATTATGAAAAGCCTACGATGAAAGGTAAGGTGTCTACCCCTTTCAGATTCCATGTGAACCAGGTGGAAGCAATTTGAATTTCTAATTCCACTCAGATAAAATACATGGATTATAATTATCCTTTAAAATATTTGTCTTCATGCTAGAGTATAATTATTTTCAAACCAATATCTGTCAAAATTGATGAAAATGAAAAAGGTAACTGTTTATATAATTTCTTTAATATTTTTATTTCATATAGTCTTATATTTGAAAATATAAAAAAGTGTATTTACAAGAAAAATTCCTTTTTAAGATTAAAGAGATTTTATTAATTAGTCTTTTCTATAAATATGTACCAAAAGTTAAGTGTAAAAGAAAATGGCAATAAAAACTATATAATTTGATTGCGAGGAAATGTATGAATTTATAACAACTTAGCTTAGATACATAGATATAGATCATATAGTAGGTTGAAAGGTGGATTTTGCAACGAGTGTTGTTTTAAAAGAAACATGTTCCAATTGGGTGACCAAAAGACATATCCAATAAGTTCTTCACAGTGATTATTAAATTTTTTAAAAATCTATAATCTCCTGGAAGTAAAATGGAAGAAAAATAGTTGGAGATCAATATTTTTGAAAAATGCTTTCTATAATTAAATATAACCCTCACTACTCAATATGGTTGGAAAATAATTTTTTATGCCATAAAAGTTCATTTTCTTCTAAAAAATTTGAAAGACATGAATAATATATTTAAAAATAAGAAACACTTTTAATCCCGCTACCCAGAAACAATCATTAATATTTTGGTATTTTTCTTTTCAGTTTTTTCTCTATGCACACACACATCTGCACATATAAGTAACTTGTTATATTAAGTATAAGGAAAAATATATATAAAGAGTATAAATAATACAGTGTCCATTTTAAAATGCATAAGTACTAAAGTTAACTTACCTTTTTCTTTAAGATTACGAAAAAGCTTTGATGATCCTTTCCAAACTGGTGGTGTTTCTGAGAGCATTTGATTTAATTCCTATAACATAAGGTATCATAACATTGATTAATAGGTAAACCACTTACTTATAAAATAGATAAAAAATATTTAAATGTCATATACAAAAAAATTATCCACTTAGAAGACCTGAGACATGGCTGTATTTATTCTATTCTATACGTGTGGTTCATTCAACCACAAAACCCAATATTTGCCCACAGTCTAAATATAAAGTAAATCATAAAGAAGCTATGTTGAATTCAATTAGAGCTACCAAAAATTTCAGATAAATTTTGCAAGTGGAGGAATATATATAAAATAATCAGGTTAAGGGGCACCTGGGTGGCTCAGTCGTTAAGCGTCTGCCTTCGGCTCAGGTCATGATCCCAGAGTCCTGGGATCGAGCCCCGCATCAGGCTCCCTGCTCCGCGGGAACCCTGCTTCTCCCTCTCCCACTCCCCCTGCTTGTGTTCCCTCTCTCGCTGTGTCTCTGTCAAATAAATAAATAAAATCTTTAAAAAAATAAAAAATAAAAAAATAAAATAATCAGGTTAAGATAAAACAGTGAGTTTAAGTTTAGGAACCAGTTAGAAAAGGATAATTTCATGAAAGTGGTAAGTAAAGGTAGATTTCCTAATCAAGGTCAGAGATGATGACCTGGCTTCACATACTGTCTCTTTTCTGTAGCCCTCTTGGATTTAGGGAGCTTTGTGGAGGAAGTAAATGGACAGAGGATCAAATTGGGAAAGAATGAAGAATATTTTAGTAGTGACTCGAAGAGTGCTGATGTCAGATGGAGTTCAGGGGTATTGAGTGATAATGACCACTGTTTCCTTTTTTTTTTTTTCTTTCTAATTTTAACTTACATATTCAGTAAAGAACACAGACTTCAATTGCTTAGTCAGCCTTTTTTGTTTGTTTCTAAATCAAACTACCACAGCAGGTTGGGGAGCTGTTTTGGAAAATTTAAACATTTGAATCATTGTTCAGATACTAAAGGAATTTTGAATTTATTGTGCATACTGAGTTCAAAATAATAAATGAAAATTATATTTTGGTTAATTGTAAAGAAAAATTATTAAAGGATTTGATGAGATAAACTGAAATAATTTGAAATAAAAAAGGTGGTTTGCTAAGTAACACACTGAGAAACACTAGAAACCACTTCTATTCCCAGACCTGATTCTTCTACTCAACATGTGGTTCCCCAATAGCCTAGGCATAACCTGTGAGCTTGTTCAAAAAGCAGAATTTCGGTTCCCATCCCAGACCTACTGAACCAGAATGTGTATTTTTAACAAGAACTCCAGGCGATTTGTTTCTCTACATTCCAGTTTGAGAAGCACTTTTAGACAAACCCTTCCTGATGTGGTTGTACCTAAAAATGCTCTGTAACATTATAAACTGTTTTTTTTTTTTTTTTTTTTCATTACAAAGCTGAGCTGACAGGCAAATAAGGAAACCCTGGGATGCCAAAGGCAGCACAGGTATTTTTAGGGGATTTATGGATTCCCTGAAGCCCACTGTGAACCCCGCTTTCATTCCCTTCATAGTGCTATCTATCTCTGCACTGCAAGTAACAGATGCCACCAGACGATCAGTAGCTTCTGATTAGAGTAGCAACAGCACAGCGGTAAGAATTCGGGCTTGAATAACGATGAGAAGCTGGAATATTTACTGCTTAAACAATAAACTCATAAATATTTTTGTTAGAGCAAGAGATTAAAAAGAACATTTTGCATATATTTTATATACCTTAATGTATACCATATCTATTATATAAATATTAACTTCTCTTTCTCCATTTTAACTATTTCCATATATTCAACTTCATCTCTTCTAGCTTGAACTCAGCTAGAGTTTACAACCAAAAAAAAAAAAAATCATAGCTACCTTTTATTGAGTGCCCTCTATGTGCCTGACAATATATAATCTCTCATTTAATTTTAATTAACATCCTCATTATGCATATTTTACTGAGACTTAAAGAGGATAAGAACTTACCCAAGGTCACACAACTACTAAATGATTGACCAGATCCTTACTGACTAAGCAGTTTATTTTAGTAATAATTCAGCTTCTTCTGGTCTGGATTATCTAATTAACACACTGATTTTTTTTTTTTTAAGATTTATTTATTTGAGAGAGCGAGAATGAGAGAGAGAGAGAGGGAGAGAGAGAGAGTACATGAGAGGGGGGAGGGTCAGAGGGAGAAGCAGGCTCCTCGCTGAGCAGGGAGCCCTATGCAGGACTCGATCCCGGGACTCCAGGATCATGACCTGAGCCGAAGGCAGTCACTTAACCAACTGAGCCACCCAGGCGCCCCAACATACTGATTTTTGTCTTCAGTTCACTTTAAGAAGTTTTAAAATGTATTAAAATCTGTATTTCTGTTCAGACTGGGAATTTCTCTCCCCATTCCCAGTGCCTAGATCTTGGTCTCTTACATGTAGTAGTGTTATAATAATAAATAATTTGGGGCATCTGGGTGGCTCAGTCGATTAGGTGTCTGCCTTTGCTCCGGTCATGATCTCAGGGTCCTGGGATCGAGCCCCACATTGGGTTCCCTGCTAGCAGGGGACCTGCTTGTGCTCTCTCGCTCTCTCTCTCTCTCTCAAATAAATAAAAAATCTTTAAAAAAATAATAAATACTTTGGTTGGCCTTTGCCCCTGGTTTCTGGAAGATGCTATATCCTTGAATCACACTTGGTTATAGGATGACCCTGGATGGGTTACTGATAGCCAGAAAGGACCACCATGGGATTAGAAGGTTGGGGCTCTGAGGTCTCCCTACCTCTGGGGAGGGGTAGGGAAAGGGAACGGAGATTGAGTTCAATCACTGGGCCAATGAATCAATTATACCTACATAATGAAACCTTCAATAACAACTCAACACCCAAGCTCAGTGGAGATTGCCACTAGTAAATATATTGGTGTGCCAGGAGGGGTGACACACTTCTCCATGGGAAGAGGGCATAGAAGGTCTGTGTTTGGGATCTTCCTATACCTGTCCTCAGAGTCTCTTCATATGGCTAGTCCTGATTTGTGTCTCTTAAAATAATTATAAACTGTTAATTATAAATACAGAATGTGTCTGAGTTCTGAATCAGTCTAGCAAATTATTAAACTTCAAGGGGAATTATGGGAGCCTCTTGGATTTGTAGCCAGTTGGTCAGAAGTGTGGGGGGCCTGGGGACCCTTGATCTTGCAGCTGGCATCTGAAATAAGGGCAGTCTTGTTGGGGACTGTGCCCTTAAATCAGTGGAGTCTGACACTAAATCTGGGTGGTTAGCATCAGAGTTATATCGCATACTGTAAGTTGGTATTAAATAGATATTTGCTGTATCAAATTCATTTTCCTAGAATTACGGTGCCTTGTAAAAGATTTATATAATTTTCTTAAATAAGTACAATTTTGTCTTATTATATAGTTAATATATATGCATTATAGGAAAATTAGCAAGTATAGAAAATAAAAACTAATTTCAATCCAGGAATGAACCATAATTGAAAGTTTTATTTAAATCCTTTTAGTCTAATTCTTTCTAGGCATAATTATATAGCTTTTTTGTCATTGCAGCAAATATTAAATTATTTTCTACATATTATTTTGTAACTTACTCTTTGCACTTAATACTTCATGGGCATATTTTCCTGCCAAATATTCTTCATTGCATTTTAATGGCTACACAGCAGTTCTATATTAGCAGTTCTGAAATGTAAATTCTTTATACTCTTAAAAATTATTATGCACCCCAAGGAGATCTTGTTTATGTGGATATCATATTTAATGCATGTGGAAGTAGAAATGATAAATTTTTAAACACAAAAATACACAAACACATATTCTATTAGATGTCAGATTGATGGCATCATCAATCATCCTGTAGCCTCTAAAAAACCCCACTGTACACTTGTGAGAGAATGCAAATAATAAAACAAATTATCTTCTTGGTGTTATTGTAAAAATAGTTTTGACTTCATGGACCCCTGAAAAGGTGTTTGCACTTTAAGAACAGGCAGTCTATATTACTCTGCAACTTGCTGTTACTCAACTTTCAGTCTTCTAGGTCCATTCATAACTTGGATGTATTTTTTCATTGTGGTTCTGTATTACTATATTTGTCTTTGAATGCCTATTTCACAATTTTTTTATTCATTTCTCAACTGACTGACATTTATATTGTTTCTTTTTTTTAATTTTGGCTATTACAATCGATGCTGCAGAAAACGTGTACAGGACTGCTGGCGTAATATTTCTCTAGTATACTTCTCTAAAAGTAGAGTTTTTGATGTGTACTTTCAACTTTATTACATTTGCCAAATTTCTCTCAAAAGTGAATATACAATACACCCTCACCTGGTTCTTTCTTCTTCATTGCTAATTATTGGTACTGCTAGATTTCTGGAAGCTGATAATCTGATGGGTGTGAAACAGTACCATATTATTGGTTTAATTTGCATATTCCTAATCACTAGTGAGGTTGAGGTCCTTTATATATATTTATCAGCCATTCTATGTTTACCCTTTTTTTCTTACTGAGCTGATTATCTTTTTTATATTGACTTACAGGAGTCCTATATAAGTATAGTACACTCAATATTTTGTTAATATATTGCAAGCATATTTTCCCATCTGTCATACATCTTTTAACATTGTTGGCACTCTTTTGGTATGCCAAAGTTTCTGATATTTAATTTAGTAAAATTTTCCAAAATTTCCTTTGAGCTTTATGTGTCTCATCTAATGAAACCTCTTGTGTCCTTTATTTTACTTCTAATATTTCAGAATTTTTTGTCAAAGTAAGAACTTAATCCATCTGAAATTTGCTTTTGTATATGGTGGTCAGTTTGATATTTAATTGTATTTAGCCCCATTTTGGAAAGACTATTGTTCCAATACCTAAAGGTCAATCCTTCCTCCAGGGATTTACAGATCTTCCCATACATGCCTGGGTCTGTTTCTAGATTCTATATTCTATTATTTTCATCTGATTAAAAAATTCTTGCAATAATATAATACTATTTTAATTATAGCTCTATTATTAATCTTAATATGAGACAGGCCCAATTGTTCTCATCCTATTGTTTGTCTGTTTGCTTCCCTTCCTTCCTTTTCAGAATTGTTCGGAAAATTCTGGGCCCTTACTCTTCTAAATGAATCATCTGTGAACATGACATATTTCTCTGCTTACTCATATCTCTTAAAAATAGAATAATATCTTGCACATCTTCTGTTAAGTACACTAAGAATCTAATAGTTTTTGTTGCTATTGTGAAAAGTACCTTATTTGATAGTGCAGTTTCTAATTGCTATTGCTGGTGCAGAAATACTAGCAGCAACCTTGCTAAACTTTTACTAAATCTGAATTTGAAATCTATGCATTTTTATATTTTTCTCTCAATCATATTGTTTCTTACTGTCCTGCTCCTTGGAACCTATTTTTTCTTGTCATACTACATGTTATAGCCTGAGTTATGTCTACCTCAAATTTGAAGTCATAATTCTCAGTACCCAGAATGTGACTGTATTTAGAGACGGCCTTTACAAAGGTAATTAAGATTATTAAACGAGGTCATTATAGTTGGTCCTAATCCAATATGACTGGTGTCCTTATAAGAAGACATCAGGATACAGACATGCACAGAACAATGATGGGGAGATGACAGAGGGAGAAGACAGACATCTACAAGCCAAGGAGGGAGGCCTCAGAAGAAACCCACCCTGCCAACACCTTGATCCTGAACTTCCAGCCTCCAGAACTGTGAGAAAATAAATTTCTGTTGCTTAAGCCACCCAACTTTGGTATTTGTTACAGCAGCCCTAGCAAATTAATATACTCCCTTAGCTTAGACCTGTAATAAAACAGTGAGTAGTAGTTGTGATAGCATATTTGTATTCTATCTAATTGGAAAGAGAATGTCTAAAGTTTTATACGTAAACATCATGTTTGCTACAGGCTTTGGAAGATTCTCTATAACTGATTAAGGAAGTTCCCTAGAATGCTATACTAATACGTTTCTTTTTTTTAAATTGAAGTTTATCATACATTTAAAAGTGCAAAAGGAATATATGTAAAATTTAAAGTTAGAAATTGTTAAGAAACAGAAAATTACCAGTACTTTAGAAGCCTCTTTGCACTTCTCACTGATGGTATTTCCTTCCATCTCCCCCAGAGGTAAATATTGTCTTGAATTTAATATTTATCGTTCCTTAGTTTTCCCACCTATGAATGCATCCTTAAGTGGTTTCTTTTTAGACTTTATGTAAATGGAACTGTAATTTATATTTTTGTGAACTGCCTGTCATTATGTTTCCCAGATTCATCTAGTTTAAGCACCAGTATAATTCATTTGTTTTCACTTGGTATACTATTCACTGTATGAATATATAAAAACTTATTTATCTTATTGACATTGTACTGTAGTCTTTCTGGCCAACCATGAATAATCTAATAACATTCCTGTGAACCTCTCATGCATGTATGAGTTTCTCTAGGTATAGAGACTAGTGTAAAATTATTGGATCATAGGGCATATTCAAGTTTAACTTTACTAGGTATATGTATGGCAGAACTGAGATCCAAGAGAACTGGTAGGTACAGGGTATGTGTATCTTTAATTTTATAGATGATGCCAAACTATTTTCCAAAGTGGGTATGCATATATA
This sequence comes from Neomonachus schauinslandi, assembly GCF_002201575.2. Classification (NCBI taxonomy): domain Eukaryota; kingdom Metazoa; phylum Chordata; class Mammalia; order Carnivora; family Phocidae; genus Neomonachus; species Neomonachus schauinslandi. The sequence goes on from NC_058404.1 coordinate 21,453,946, forward strand.
TATAGTGTGCATGCATATGTACACCAAGAGCTTTAACCTACCTGTTTGGTAAGTGACTTCCACGTTTTAACAACTGTAATAAACAAATATAAAAGAGTTAGATAATAAATACTTCATGTAATGTACATCTGAATTCAGTAACCATCTACAACCCTAACTCATAACACCAAGCTTCTATATCTAAAAGACAAAGTATTTTTTGGCTTTGAGATGTGGATCTAAGGTATAGATTTGACTTATGTATTTGTTTCATGTACTATACACTAGTTATAATAAGTGATAGCAGTAGAATAGGAAACATTTTCCATAATCATCTTACTTTGGGGATTTCTGGATTTATAAAGTTAACTTACTCCATGTTAAACATCCTATGGGCTTAAAAACACAAATACTGATATTTATTAAATATTCATACTAGAACATAAAACATGAACATAGAGAAATTATAATTTTAAGGTGCTGCCTATGATCTCTGCTTTATCTCTAGTTACAATTCAAACGCCAGGTCTCTCTAGGGTGAAGGGGAAGGATCGGGGCAATGAGAAAAGGAGATGAAGATGAAAGCAGGTAACACGATAGGGAGACCCTCATCCTGTTCTCCATTCTTTCCCCGTATTTAAGAATCATTTCTAGAACAAGAGTGTTATAATTGAATAAATTACCGAGATCACTTTCTTTTTCTGATTCCTCCTCACACCCTTGAAGATCTCAAACACTATAAAACTTATAATATTGGAATAAATGCTCAGTCACCATTGCTGTTTCCTTTGCTCAGATTTGAAAATTCTGATTATCTAATGTCTGCCCAAGAATTATCTCCAGATTTATATGTGATTAAGTCTTATAACACAGCTGCATTAGGAGCTGGTAAATATTAATTATTTCAGCTACATTACAATAATGATAACCAATAATTTTTTTACATGGCAATGTGGCTATTTCTTTATAATTAACCATAGTTACTGTAAACAGTACATCGAAGTCAAGACTATAAGATAGGCAGTTTTTGCCATGTAACTTTCTTTTTTGTAAGCAATATAAAAAGTCACTTTAAGATCGAAAGCATAGAAGTATGTTCTAAAATTCAGCAAACCGATTTTTATGGAGATTGACTTCTTCTCTATATAGCAACAATATCCTTTTTTTACCCAAGATAATTTATACAAATGTGTAATCAAGTGATTAAAATCACAGGTTTATAAAGAAGTCAGCATTTAGCCTTAATTCTAATACATTTATTTCATCCTCCTTTTCATAATGAACAGAACACTGTAAATAGTATTTATTATCTGTTGCTTTTGAAATATAGCAGTATGAACAGAAGAAAAACAAATGGCACTAAAGTACATGCACATGCTCTTATGCAATGTTCAGAAGCTATTTATCAGAAGAGGAAGTTAGACACACTCTTGAGTTTTGTAGGGTTTATGAGATTTCCAGGGTAAATTATTCACAAAAGACATATTCATTCTGCCGGATATGTCACCATGTTCAGTATTATTAGCTTTTTTTATAAAGACTAAAGAGCCATTAAGATTGTTCTTCAAAGGATTTTCTGATTTTCTAAATTCCTTATTTCATATGAAGTTACTACATATATAAATATAACTTGGGTGAAGAGGGACTTCAATTCTATTGGATGTATTTTATTTCTTCAGCTATAGGTTGATGTTCATCATATTTTTAATACTTTTATGTATGTTTGAAATTTTTAACAATATATTTTTTAAAACTAAAATTAAAATAATACTTGAAGCTACATGAAGGTAATCAATTATTTTAGTTCTAGAAGGGAAACTTACCTTTTAGGTTCTATTGAGGTAGGTAAAATAAGAATTTTTCTAGATTTCAAACACAAAGCTTAATCAACAATCAAATATATCTTGATTAACATTTATTTGAACTATATTAAGCAAATGTTTACACAGCATACCAATTTCTTCCTGTTGATGTCACCATAAAATTATATCAAAGATTTTTTAAAAAAATTATGATTATGAATTCAAACGATGATGAAGATAGTGACAATGACAGCTACCAACATGTATTAAGTGCTTACCGTGTTTCTGATATCTTACTAAACACAACCAATATCACTCAATCTTCAAAAATCTCATGAGGTTGCTATTATTTTTATTTTTATAAATGAGGAGACAAAAAAATAAATAATTTAACAAAGTTCTCAAAGCTAGTAAATGAATGCTCAGGTTTAAATACAAGTCTGTCTAATTTCAATATGCCACACTGATATACATATGATTTAATATTCAGTCTATGAAACATTTTCTCTTCTGAGGCAAATATTTCTTTTTGTAACCCTACACTTGAAAAAAAGTTTTTACAAATATCTTGATCTTTAGTGATCATTCTTAACTATGTTTTAAAAGTCCCAGTTTGAAACTAACTGATCAGTTAATTTCTGGTTGTTAAATGTCCTGCGCAAGTTTTTTATAATGGAATGTTTTTTCCTGCAAGTGGTAGTTTTGTAATATCTTGAAAAGAATCAAATTTGAAATTTATTTCCAAAAAGTAAAAAGCCACCAACAGGCTTATAGTCAGTATATTATGAAGAAAAAATTCAAGAAAATAATGAATTAAAAATTTTCAAACTATGAAATTCTAAATTAAGCATTACTTATTGAATGACTTCTCAAACATAAATTTGACAAAAATTATAGAATTTGATGCAAAAATACCATTTGATATTCTAAAAAATACATCAACAGTTTTATCAAATCTGTGCTAACTTAATAATAAATATAAAAAGATTTCATACAAAAAATTGTATGAAATCAATTAAACAAATGTATGGAACACATATATATCTATTTTTGTATAAGGGCCTTTTCTACGTACAGTCTCTACACTTACGAAACTTAAAATATTTTAAGAGGACAAAAAGTATCAAACAACCAATTCCAAGGCGAAACACGGTTATCTGGTACATGGTAAGTACTCAATAAATATTTCTAGAAGGGAGGGAAGAAAGGGAGGTTAAAGGAGCGCAGAGAAATATAATCCTTTCCACAGCCCTCAAATTCCTCCAAAAAAGAGCCCTACTCAATTTATAGCCTTTTCTATCACTACTACCTTACATACTCCCAAAGTGGACTATTCTGAACACACCATTTACTCTCTTGATCCCATGTGTTTGTTCATATAGTTCCCTCTCCTTCAGTTGATAACCTCAGAGTCTCCTGACAAAATATTGCATGATAAAGTCTCTCCTTCAACTACTATCTTTCATTTCCTCTCTACTTCACAGCCAAACATTTTGAAAGGGTCCTTTATACTCACTGTCTTCATTTCTTCATCTGCTCTTGCAATCTGGTCTTTGCTCTAATCACTACATTGAAACATCATTTTAAAAATCATCAATAACCTTCAAATTACTAAATCTAGTAGACATTTTTCTGTCCTCATCTAACTTGACATCTCATTTGACCATTCTGTTCATTTTCCTTGGCTTCTATGACTCCATACTCTTGATTTTGTTCCCATGTTTCTGGATACTCCTATTTTTCCTTTTGAGGCTCATCTTTCAAGCTGTTGTACCTTCATCATTTAAAGTCTAGGAGTTCCTCAAGGATTGGTCCTTGGTCACCTATGTTCTCATTCTATACTGCCTCCTAGGCAATCTCATCCATAATTATTGCATTAATTACCAATCACATACAGATGAACCCTAAATATATACTCTACCCAGCCCTCTCCCCTCATCTCCAACGGAAATAATCTAAAATCTAAAATATTAATTGATTAAAAGATAATTTTCAAAGTAGCCAATTTGCCAAATTATTTAGGATTTAATTTTTTTTGAGCTTTTACACATTTTTTTTCACCTCACATAGTTACTTTTTTGGTTACTATTAGGAATGCTGAAGATCTACTCTTTTGGCAAATTTCAATTATACAATACGGTATTATCAACTACAGTAACCATGCTATATATTAGCTCTTAAGGATTTATTTAAGGTTTTGCCATATCCCTAGCTCTAGAAAAAGGGCTATAATTTGTTCTAACATAACTTAAGGCATTTGTTTGGCAGTTTCAAGTAGATTATCAAACAACTGATTATTTGGTACATTGATTTTCAATGACTTGAAATGAATGATCAAAAGCCAGATCCAACTGCCTCTTCCATATCTCCTCTTTTGGATATCTAAGGCATCTTAAATCCATCATGTCCAAAGTTGAAGTTACAATATCTCCCTTCAAACCTGGTCTCCACTGCCATCCATACAGGTAAACCAGCCAGAAATTTTTAGTACTCATTACTCCATCATCACCATTACCACCCTTATTAGAAGCTTTTCAAGCCTGGACAAGAGTCTCCTCTCTGATCTGCTCATGCTCACTCTGGCCCTCTTCAATCTATGTCCACCCTGAAAGATCTTTTAAAACACAATCTAATAATGGTATGCACCTGTTAAAAACAAGACAACAGGTTCAATATGGAGTTCCTTATGCTAAGACCCACATAACCAAGCCACGGCTTAATTACAGTTTCTGTTCTGTCAGAAATGGAATCTTAAATCAGTCAATCAGCACTAGTTTGTAATCTGCCTGAGAGACCCCTGCTGTCCTCTAAAGGAAGGTAACCTTTCAATAACTAACCCATTTTTTTTTTTTTGCCTCGTATAACTTTCTTATTCTTGTTCCCTTCTGCCTATAAGTCTTTTGTTTTATACAGCTCCTTAGAGCTCCTCACTATCTGCTAGATTGGATGCTGCCTGATTCATGAATCATTGAATAAAGCCAAAGGGATTTTAAAAAGTTACTCAGTTGAGTTGTTTTCTAACACACCAAATTATTCTGCAGCTTACACTACTGCCATGATTTTCCATTACTTTTAGGATAAAAACAAAAATGTTTAATATAAGCTTACCAACTCAATGATTTGGAACTGCCCCACATACCCACCCTCACTTCATACCATATTCTTCTTTGCTCCTTGCACTATAGCTACCCAGATCTTTTTCCCCTCCTCACATGTATCACATTCCTTCTTGTCATGGCACCTTGATACTTGCTGTTTCTCCTGCTGAAATTCTCTACTCTCAACTTCCTACTAGCCTAGTTAACTCTCATTCACAATTCACATTTCATGTGGATATTTATTTGCCCAGGGAGTGTCTCCCTGAGCTACCTAAGTTACTTCTCCAAAATATGCTCTCAGAGCCTCAAGTATCTTTCTTTCATGGCACTTATCACAGATATAATTTGCTATTTCCTTATTTCATTGATCAGCGTTAGTTTTGTCCACCAGATTGTAAGCATTGTGAGGGTGGAGGGCACCTATTTTTATTTGTTTGTTTCCCTCGCCCCTTTATCTCCAGTGCCTAGTGCAATACCCGGCATTGGATAGGTGTCTTTGAGGATGTCGTCATATGCTGTGAGATGAAATGGGAAGTGTGCATAAAGCACTCTGTTGCATTCCAAAGTACTATCGCTGTCTTGAGAGAAAGCACTGTGATTCTTTGAGTTGTGAACTGAACTTTTTTTCATGGAACATGATTTTTACTTGAAAGAACAACTGACAGACAAATTATGGTTATTTAGACTTAGGTATTTGGCAGGCACTTTCTTACAAATGAACAAAGTCAGCTTTAACTTAAAGAAAACAACTGACAGTATTTGTTGCCAGTAATAACATTTGAGCTTTCAGTAAAAATTAGAGTTTGGGAAAACTTGTATACACCACCATGAGTTTGACAGCTTTCCAATAAGTAAAGACTTTCATGAGAATATTATGACAATATCACTGAATGTGATTTTAAAAATGTATTGTATAATAAATATGTCAACATTTGGAAGATCTGCATAACTGAATCAACCAGTATCTTCCGTTTGATGTTACAAGATTATATAAGGGTAAAAGATCCATTCAAAGTGCAGTGTAGGCCAGTGGATTTTAACATAACAGATGACAAAAGTTTCAAATTCCACACTGCAACTAAACTTTAAGAAACTACCACTAGCGAAGTGTTGATTCAGTATCAAAGAAGAATATCTACAATAATCTGAAAGGGCTATTAAAATACTCTTCCTTTTTCCTACTTCTTTATCTGTGAGGCAGATTTTCTTAATATACTTTATGAAAAACAACACACTGCAACTACTGAATAAAAAAAGCAGATGAGAATATAGCTGTCTTCTATTACTCACTGAAGAGATTTGCAAGAAGGTACATAATGCCAAAGAGTTTGAAAACCACTGCTCTAACACATGAAAAGATGAGTAACAGTATGTATTTGCCCTGTAGGAGCCATGACAAACACAGAAGAAATATAGGTAGAATTCTTGACCCAGGTCTAGCTTCAAAGCCAGTCCTCTGAATTACTCTGTTCATGCTGGATAGAAGAACTGAATAGGCAGAATATGAACCTATTATAAAGAATATCAAGAGTAAGGTGGTTTTTAAGTTCAATGAACTGAAAAAGAGGAAATAAATGAAAGTTTGTGAAAAGAGATATCAGTCAGAGTTTATAAGAAATATTAGTCTAGTAAGATTATATAGCATAATGTCTTTTGAAATACATTACTTGGTTAGTTATTCTGAAAAGTTATCCTGTTCCACACTTTTACAAACCAGAGATAAGAAAAAAATCTTATAAAATTATTAAGAGAATTTAAAAAACATACTTACATTTGGGCTCATCAGTTGTAACAGCCAAAATAAAATCATATGGAGTCATGAATAACTGTCCTTCACATTCTATAGAAGCAAACAAACGAAATCTCCTTTCCCGAGATGTAGCATAGAGGTCTAAGTCTTCAATGTCTGTTCGGTTGATAGCAACCTAAAGTTAAGAAAGCAAATAAATTTGGACTGTGTGAAATAATGTCTCCTTTTAGAAGCTAAATGCTTTTAATTATGCTGAAAGTGAATTAACAGAGTAAATGACCAAGCGTGAAATATTGTCTTCTGGAGAACTTAATCATTTTATAAATAAATTACCCATGTGAATAAAATGAACTAATGTTTGAAAGATCCTACAATAAATATCATTAAGGGCCTGAAAATTCTAAACTGGCACTTTAAAGGACCTGTGATTTACTTCTGAAGTTTCAGTTCCAGAAAACATGAAATTTTCTGAGCTAGTAGTTTCTTTAGAAAGAACACTAACTATTGCTGAATGCCTACTATGTGCTCTCTATTGATCTAATCAGAATTCTGTTCAGTATAGTCTATTGGGTTTTTTTTAAAGATTTTATTTATTTATTTATTTGAGAGAGAGAGAGCACAAGCAGGGGGAGCAACAGGCAGAGGGAGAGGAAGAAGCAGGCTCCCTGCTGAGCAGGGAGTGCCATGTGGGTGGGACTCAATCCTAGGACCCCGAGATCATGACCTGAGCTGAAGGCAGACGCTTAACTGACTGAGCCACCCAGGTGCCCCTAGTCTATTGATTTTCTAAAAAAAGAAAGTGAAACCCTGATATGCTATTCAGGGCTACCACTAAGGAAACCACTTAGTGTCAGCGCTTAGATTAGAACTGAAGTTGCTAACTCTAGATCACTATAGTACAGTTACTACCAATGGTTGTTCTGAATTCTACCTAAGGTTAAGATTAACAGAATTAGAAGAGTGTGTATAAATGCGGGGGGCAGGGGGCAGGAAGTCTCTTTTGTTTTCCTTAATTACAAGACCTTTCTTTGTGGATAATTTTTCACTGGTCCTTTCTCTCTGAACCACAGCAAATTTATTTTTTAATAGAAGGATTTTTTTTATTACAAAAGTGATGAAGAGTTATTATATTTAATTCAGAAGACAGAATTTAAAAAATTTATAGATATAGTTTTTTCTTTTTCGGCAAAAATGGGATTACACTACACTGTTCAGTAATCTGATATTTTTCACTTACTAATATATCAGGGCTAGTTTCTCATGTCACTAAATACTCTACATACTCTAGTAGACCATTTTTTAGTAACTGTATAAAATTTCATAGTAAATGTACGATAGCACAATTTATGAATTACATATGGTTGAATATTTATTTAGGTTATTCATAGTATTTTACTATTATAAAACAATGTTAAAATGACCAGGATAGAATATATTTACATATACGTACAAAGAGTTCCTTGAGATAAATTCCTAAGAGTGGATTTGATTGATCAATCAAAATCTTTTCATATATATTTTCACTCTGCCCTAGGGAGTTAATAGCAATTTACAAGATTATCAACAATAATTATATTTTGAACATTTCATAAAAATTACTTTGTATCAGAAAAAATTATTTAGGATGGCAAGCTTATTCTATTTATTGTCTCTTCCATGTCTATGAGGTCATAATGCAGATTATGTGTAAACTATTAAAATTATTTAAATATCTAATATCTTGAGAAGTCGTATCAAAACAATCCACAAGAACTTTCAACAAGGAGACTACATTTTGTATTTCTAAGTTACACTTTATTAAATGAAAAGCTAGGCAAATGACTAATCTTTTCCCACTATTCTGAAGACTAAGACTTTTAAAAACATTACACAAGTAGTCAATTAAAAACTAAAAGAAAGGTTCATTCCCTACTTTTTTTTTTTTTAAGGATTTTATTTATTTATTCATGAGAGACAGAGAGAGAGAGAGAGAGAAGCAGGCTCCCAAGGAGCAGGGAGCCCGATGTGGGACTCGATCCCAGGACCCTAGGATCATGACCTGAGCCGAAGGCAGACGCTTAACCATCTGAGCCACCCAGGCGCCCCACATTCCCTACTTTTTAATGGCATGTAAAAGAGATAGAATATATAGTCTCTGCCTTTAAGAAATATGCAATCTATATGGAGGGACTAAATGGCAGTTGGAGAGACAAAAGGTACAAACATGGAAGAAAGTAATGAGTCAGGTTAGAGTAAATCAAAATAAAAAGCACTATAGAGATTGAAGTTAATATGGTGTCATGGGGCTCCTGGGTGGCTCAGTTGGTTAAGCATCTGCCTTCAGCTCAGGTTATGATCCCAGGGTCCTGGAACTGGGACCCTGCATCGGGCTCCCTGATCAGAGACCTGCTTCACCTTCTCCCTCTGCTGCTTCCCCTGCTTGTGCTCTCTCTTTCTCTCAAATAAATAAAATCTTAAAAAAAAAAAAAAAGGTTTCTGGGGCGCCTGGGTGGCTCAGTCATTGTGTCTGCCTTCGGCTCAGGTCATGATCCCAGGGTCCTGGGATCGAGCCCCGCATCGGGCTCCCTGCTCAGTGGGGAGCCTGCTTCTCCCTCTCCCTCTGCCCACCCCCTCCTCATGTTCTCTCTCTCAAATAAATAAATAAAAATCTTTAAAAATAAAAAAAAAAGGTTTCAGGAAGAAAAAAAATGAATTTTAATGTCAGGAAAAGATATGAGCATTCTAGGTTTACAAAGAATATCTGAAAAGATGGTAAGAACCTTCCCAGAGCAGAGGATTTGCATTCATGGAAAAGGGTAAGTAAACTGATAAGATTTCTGAATGCCAGACTAAAACACTGGAATTTAATCTGATAGAAAACATGGCTTTAGGAGATTCTTATGTAGAGCAATGACACAAAGAAAATGATGCTTTAGAAAGATAACGCAGCTCCATACCAGAGACAAGCCAGTTCAGCAGTATGTTAGTAACAATTACTCAGGTAATCCATAGGTACTGGGAAACTGTTTTGGCTCTGTCATGGGTGAGAAGTGAAACACTGAGCAACTTAATGTCAATAATGGGCAATAATCTCCCTGAATAGTCCTCAAGGATTGGTCTAACATCTTAGGTCCCTTTCTATACATATATTCCAGGGGGTTCTTCTTCCTCCTAGGACAGGGAAATCAATCTTGTCTGTGACCACAGTTTTCTCTCCTGCTTTCTTCCTGCTAGGCCATTTCCTTGGACCTAACTGGCCCCAATCAACCATGACTGATTTCCAGAGAATTCCCTGAAGGACCACTCTGTGTGGAGCTCTCATGGTTTCTGCACCATTATCTGAAGCCATGCCTTAGTCTAACATCTTGAACCACAGTTTTTGCCCATAACATCTTTATTTGTTATGATCTAATATGGACTTGAGCTGTGACTTCCGCCTCTACCTGCTGCTGCCATTACTGCTTATGATGTACCTGTGTTTTCTCATGAAACTTTCCTTCCTAAGTGTCTGTCATTGGTCCCAGCACGCCAAACCCGCTTGACCACTGCAGCTGGGAATTTGATCCACCTTCCATGAGCTAATGCTGACAACTCTTCCTTCTCCTTAACTTCTACTAACAATCAATCAACAAAACCTGTTGTTCTCCCTCTAATTTCTCACATCCGCCACAGCCACCACTTTTGTGTAAGCACACACTACTTCCCTAAAATTTTACAGTAATGGCCTGTGATTTTTGCCTCTAATCCATTCTCTACTCAGAGAGAACAGGCAGAACTATAGGACAGTGTGAATCCTTTAACCACCTGAGTAACAGTTTCAGAAAAAATCTGACCAAGTAGAGTTAAGTTTTCATTTAAACTCCACTGTAGGAAAGAAATTGAAGATGACACAAAGAAATGGAAAAATACTCCAAGCTCATAACTGGAAGAACAAATGTTAAAATTTCTATATTACCCAAAGCAATCTACACATTTAATGCAATTCCTATCAAAATACCACTAGCATTTTTCACAGAGCTAGAACAAACAATCCTAAAATTTGTAGGGAACAACAAAAGACCACGAATAGCCAAAGCAATCTTGAAAAAGAAAAGTAAAGCTAGAAGCATCACAATTCAGGATTTCAAGTAATATTACAAAGCTGTAGTGATCAAGACAATATGGTACTGGCACAAAAACAGACACATTGATCAATGGAACAGAATAGAAAATTCAGAAATGGACCCACAACTGTATGATCGACTAATCTTCGACAAACCAGGAAAGAACATCCATTGGGAAAAGGACAGTCTCTTTAACAAATGGTGTTGGGAAAACAGACAGCAACATATAAAAGAATGAAAGTGGACCACTTTCTTACACCATATACAAAAATTAATTCAAAACGGATGAAAGACCTAAGTGTGAGACAGGAAAACATCAAAATACTAGAAGAGAACACGGGTAGTAACTTCTTTGACATCAGCCATAGCAACTTCTTACTAGATTGGGAGGCAAGAGAAACAAAAGCAAAAATGAACTACTGGGGCTTCATCAAAATAAAAACCTTCTGCACAGTGAAGGAAACAATCAACAGAACTAAAAGGCAATCTTCAGAATGGAAGAAGAGATTTGCAAATGACATATCTGATAAAGGGTTAGTATCGAAAATCTATAAAGAATTTATCAAGCTCAACACCCAAAAACCAAATAATCCAGTTAGGAAATGGGCAGAAGACTTAAATAGACATCTTTCCAAAGAAGACATCCAGATGGCTAACAGATATATGAAAAGTTGCTCAGCATCAATCATCATTAGGGAAATACAAACCAAAACTACAATGAGATATCACCTCACATCTGTCCAAATGGCTAAAATTAACAACACGGGAAACAACAAATGTTGGCAAGGATGCGGAGAAAGGGGAACCCACTTACACTGTTGGTGGGAATGCAAACTGGTGCAGCCACTCTGGAAAACTGGATGGAAGTTCCCCAAAAAGTTAAAGATAGAACTACCCTATGATCCAGAAATAGCACTACTAGGTATTTACCTAAAGGATACAAAAATATTGATTCAAAGGGATACATGCACCCCAATACTTAATGGCATTATCAACAATAGCCAAATTATGGAAAGAGCCCAAATGTCTATTGATTGATGAATGGGTAAAGGAATTGTGGTGTGTGTGCATGTGTGTGTGTGTGTGTGTGTGTGTGTGTATGTATAATGAAATATTAATCAGCCATCAAAAAGAAATGAAATCTTGCCATTTGCAACAACATGGATGGAACTAGAGTGTATTATGCTAAGTGAAATAAGTCAATCAGAGAAAAATACCATATGATTTCACTCATATGTGGAATTTAAGAAACAAAACAAATGAACATGGGGGGGAAAAAGAGAGGCAAACCATAAAACAGACTCTTAACTATAGAGAAAAAGCTGGAGGGGAGGTGGGCGGGGGATGGGTTAAATGGGTGATGGGGATTAACGAAGGCACTTGTGATGAGCATTGGGTGTTATATGTAAGTGATGAATCACTAAATACTACTCCTGAAACTAATATTGCATTATATGTTAACTGGAATTTAAATAAAAACTTGAAACAACAACAAAACTCCACTTAATGAATTCTACCTCTTGTTACCTTAGCAATAATACACATCATTTTTGATCATGGTATTAGGTGGTGCCTACAGGTCTTAAATTTAGCAACACCTTAAAAGAAGGACTGGGAAGGTATTTGAGAATGGTTCATGCCCAGACAAAAAAAGTATATGCTAAAAGGGAAGAATATGATTTATGTATAAGAGATAACCAGAGTCTGGGTGCTTAAAAGGGCTTCCTGCTACTGCTCACTTGTTGCTTCCTTCACTGCCTCTTCTCAATTTAGTGAGATAAATCATATAGTGCAATAATATACACTGGCACTGCTCAAATGCAACATAAACTGGTAAAAAGTAAAAACCAATTTTCCCATGTTGATCCAGTATATTGGCCGGATCCTAAAACAGTCTAGTTATCATCAACTGGGAGGAATGGGTTCATCTGACTGGAGAATGGGATGAGATGAAGAGCAGAAAAGGAAATCAATACTTTGGTTGGCTTTATATTCTTTATATTATTTGTTACTCCCTACTCAAATGCCATACTGTTTTAATTATTATAGCTTGTGGTTATGTTTTGATATTAGGTTAAAGCAAGATTTCATCTTATTATCAATCTTTAGAAAATATTCATAGTGATTGATATTCAAGTTTCTTCTCTAAGTGAACTTTGAAATCAATATGTCAAATTCTATTTAAATAATCCTACTAGCATTTTGTTGGGGATGACACTCAATTTTGGTGTAATTTAGGAGACTTGATTTTTCCCATCTGGGAACATGGATATCTATTTATTCAGGTCTTCAACTATGTCTTTCAGTAAAGTTTTGCAGTTTTCTTCATATAAGTTTTACGTATTTTCGGTACATTTTTGGTACATTTTATAGTTTCTGTGTAATTGTGAATTGTGAATGGAACCTTTTATTCCTGTTACATTTTCAACTGGTTATTTCTGATGACTTTCGTATATTTGCTTTCTATCCAATTACCTTTTTAAACTCCTTCATTCATTTTAATAACTTTTTTCCTTTGATTTTCTAAGTAAATAATCATAAATCCTTTCATAATAAATGACAGTTGTAGCTTTTCCTTTTTAATATTTATACTTCATTTTCATTGTCTTAATTATGAGAGGTCTATGTCTCTAAATATGATGCTGAATAGTTATCAGTAATAGTAAGCATAATTATCTTGTTCCATGTTTTGAAGAGAATGCTTCTAATGAATTGCCATTAAATGCAATGTCTGCTGTTGGTTTTGATCATTATCTTCTACCTTAAATCAGGAATAGGTATCTCTTTTCCTTTGTTCACTGGAAATAAATGTGTTTAGAGTTAGACTGGTCTTCACAGACCTTAGAGATCATCTGGTCCTCTTGTTTCTTTACCTTTTTTACCCAAATAGAAATATGAGTCCCCAACCAAAAATTTAAAATGTGTTGGGCAAGTACCAGCATAAATAGAAATCCTCAAACAAAAACTCAAAAGGTATTGGACAAAACTCAATTATATTATATTTTAACAATTTTTAGTTTCCAAGATGAATATTTAAAATCAACTAATGAGCTAATGTAAATTCATTCATTCATCCAACAGATACTTGGTATGTGCACTATATACAAATAAGTTAATTATAAAATAATCAATTGGAAGATTACTTACTTTATCTAAAACTGTTTCTAGAGACAAATATGAGTAAGCTTGGTTTAATCATGTTCTACCCATATATGCCCATTCAGTCTCAAACCTTCCAAATGTCCACGTGCTTCTTTCTCTGTGGTTTATAAACAGACTATTTTCTTTTTTTTTTTTTAAGATTTTATTTATTTATTAGAGACAGAGAGAGGGAGAGACAGAGAATGAGGGGGAAGGGGCAGAGGGAGAGGGAGAAGCAGACTCCATGCTGAGCGGGGAGCCCAACGTGGGGCTCGATCCCAGGACCCTGGGATCATGACCTGAGTTGAAAGCAGACTTGTAACCAACTGAGCCACCCAGGTGCCCCAAAACAGACTATTTTCTTAATGAATGATCTAAGAGCACAGATGAAGAATTCAGGTTTTTTTGTTTGTTTGTTTACTGTGGTACAGTTCTAACCACATTAAACTTTACAGTGTTTACGAGGTTGATAAGGAGCAGTGGTCCATGAAGTTCAGCTGATACCTGACTTGATCCACTAGAATCCCTGAGAAAAGGGACAGCTTCAGACAAGAAGATTCCCAAAATATGAGAAGGAATTCTCAGACCTTTAAAGGATTCAGCTTTGCTTTTGAACTTCACAAAGTTAAAAAAATCTAAACCTACTGAAGTTCTAATATCACTATTATGATTATTCAAAAACAAGAACCAATAAATAAAGGTGAAAAATGATATTCAAACCAGTTTACTAATCCTCTTGGCAGTCTTGCTTGCTTACAAATGACAATGATCTTGTATCATGTTAATGTTCAGAGCATTTTTAAAAAACAAATATAGCCATTTCCCTGTAGCACACTGGTGTGAACCTATGGGTATAATCCTTATATTACAAGGAACAGGTGAAGTATACCAGTATTCACTGGATGATCTACTTTAATACCTTTTTTGCTTATCTAAATCCAATGTATCTTTCTAAAGTTAACTTCTAAAACTTAAAATTAATCTAAACATTTTTCATTAATATGTACTGTTTATTATTTAAATAATACCTTTTGCATCACAAATTCCCAATATAGAAAAACCATCAATAAGTATAATATAGCTAAGGTGAATGGAAAAACAAACCTGAAAGCCAAAAAACCTGAATTATCTACATTTAGTTGTTAAAACATTAATTATTAAAATGAAAATCTCCATTATCAATCCAATATTATGTACTTAAAAAATAAGCCTTTCAAAAGTGGCAATAAAATATAACTAGACCATTTGTTAACCACAGGGAGTTAATATAAGTCATGGTCATCTAAGAAAAATTCTTAATTTCCATAGGTTGACAGTCAAACTAAAAAACACCTACTTAGGAAACCGAGGAAGTGACAGCCTTTAAATTGTTAAGGAATATTAAAGAGAAAACCCTCAAGTTTATAGTGGCTACAAAGAGAAATGGCCTCTCTAAGAACTTAGCTGGTGGGTACTAGAAGCATAGATGGAGCTGAAGACTGGTTAAGCTTCTAAGAAGTAATTTCTCCAAAGTTCAAACTTCAACACAAAGTTTCCACGTTCCATCTTTCCTGGAGATGCTTCTTTTAAATGGCTTATTCTAAGGTGAAATCTTTTCTCTGCATGTACTCCTGCCTTTGGAAGTTATTTGTTGTTGTTATTATCAGCAGACCCACTCAAAAAGCTCTTTTTAAATGCAGGGAGACTGAAACATAATTTTTGTTAGGCAATAAGGAGCACATCAATCCGTGAAGTATAGCTTATTAATTACCAATTTAAAAAATTTGTTCTAATTAAAAATCCTTAGAGATTAAATGTAATTAATATTTGTACCCTGAATTCCTGTTTTCGCTGGTGTTCAGAAGAACCAGAATCTTCATTGTGGGAACTCTGATACTGAAATAGTGTCCTTGACTTCCTCTTCCTAAAAGCACCTGTTGAAGATACTTAAGCACTATTTGTGGTATTTGTTTCATTCACTTCAGTCTCTGGAACCAATCCTGTCCCACCCTGGGAATAATCAAAGACTTTCGGGCCAGAGATTTGGGTGGTGGTGTCCGTCCTGCTCTGGAACCAGGAACTGAGCTTCCGATTTGCTTCTTATTGTCAGAACCTACCCCTTATTTCCCAGTGTCAGTACTCAGTACCTGCCAACCTGTGCCTGAGGCCTTTTCCTGAATCCTTCAGTAGTTCCCCTGGGATTACAGTGCTTGCCTATCCACTCATCCCAGTGGTAGGTGTTAAGCTGCTATTTATCAGGTCTCCTAAATGCTTTATTTTAGAGTGTCTGCTATGGAGATCTGCTAATTATCAACATATTCAGTAGCTGTCTACTGCTAGTACCTCATGAAACCAACTAAACTAATACTAACCAATAGCTAGTCCTAACCTGTTGGTAGAAACAAGAATGAGTCTAATTTCACTCTGTGCCTGAGATGAGCTCTGGGAACTATAATGGCCTCTGAGGTATGGTTAGCTCCAGCAATATTTTAGATCAACTCTGCTTTTCATTTCTCTGGAAGTGAGAAACTTTTGCAGCTATTTCCAAGAAGATCAATCTCTGCTCCCTATCAAATAATCTCAGTGATTCTTCCACTCAGACTCTCAGAAAGGAGACCTGTCATAAAGCTTCTGCAGTCATGTCCTCTGTATTGTATAAGATACTGCTCCCAATCAATCCTAATTAATCACATCCTTGTAATAACATATCTGAAACTCTGACAACAGCGAGTATTGAGAGTTCCCTGAGAGTCAATACTGTACTTTAAATAAATCCTGGTTATCGGGGCGCCTGGGTGGCTCAGTCGTGAGGTGTCTGCCTTCAGCTCAGGTCATGATCCCAGGGTCCTGGGATCAAGCCCCGCAATCGGGCTCCCTGTCTCCCTCTCCCACTCCCCCTGCTAGTGTTCCCTCTCTCGCTGTGTCTCTCTCTCTGTCAAATAAATAAATAAATAAAACCTTTAAAAAAAATCCTAGTTATCTTAGATCTTTATACATCCCTGTTATGTCACTTGTACTCCTTTCACCCATTCATACTCGGTTGCAATTATCTGTTTACATATCTGTCTCTGCCATTTAACCAGGAATTCCTTGTGAGGAGTAGTAGTTGTTACGTTTATAAGAACTTAACCAGTGATGAACATAATGCCTGGAACATCTAAGAGGCTTGGTAAATGATTATTGTGTGAATAAACAAATGCTTGTGAATGAAAACAAAATTGGCAACTGGGTAATAAGGAGCCAAAGGGATACCGAGTCTGGGTCAGGTAGTAGACAAAGGACAAACAAAAGAGAAGCTTTTGATTCCAAACTAGGAATTTAGAGTGAGATAATAAAAGATAATCAAAAGTTTTAGTGAGAAAGATATGGCATAATTTGTGGGTATCTTTTTAAAAAGTTGTTCAAACACATCTTTAAAACTAACTTTGGGGGGCGCCTGGATGGCTCAGTTGGTTACGCATCTGCCTTCGGCTCAGGTCATGATCCCAGGGTCCTAGGATGGAGCCCCGGGTCAGGCTCCCTGCTCAGTGGGGAGCCTGCTTCTCCCTCTCCCGCTCCCCTGCTTGTGTTCACTCTCTCTCTGTCAAATAAATAAATAAAATGTTAAAAAAAAAAAAAACTAACGTTGGTAAATGCTTAAGTTTAGCTATTGCAATAAAAGGTATATGAGATTTATTTTTCATTTTATTATTTTAATACAGTAAAAATTCTGGTTAAATGAATCTCTTCTTAAGTGGGATACAGGCAAAAGTAATTTGCTGCTTAAGTCTTAAAATGTGGAGCACTCAATTCTCACCCCTCCCAAGTGACTGCAATACATAAAAACTACATATGTAGATTTTTTTTTCCTATTTAGATTTTAAAAGGGTTCTATGTACTTAAAATTTTAAAGTACAACTCACCCTTGAACAACACAGGTTTGAACTGCACCTGCCCACTTACACAATTTTTTCAACAAATACAGTACAGTTCTGTAAATGTACATTCTCTTATAATTTTTCTGAACATTTTTTCTCTAGCTTACTTTGTGCAAGAACACAGAATACATATAACATACAAAATATGTATGTGTTAATCCACTACTTATGTTACTAGTAAGGCCTTCCAATCAACAGTAGGCTATTAATAGTTACATTTTTGGAGGAGTCAAAAGTTATATAGGGGTTTTCAACTGGAGGGGTGGTGATGCCCCTAACTTCTGCATTACTCAAGGGTCAACTATAATTACAATATTACTAGCTACATATTACTTCACTTAGCTTCTTTCAGTTACACATTACCAATTCTTTTCTACAATAAAGAATAATTTTTGCTTCTATAATATTGCTTCAAAAGGGGTTAATGAAATTCACAAATTTTTCTAACTTTTGATTAGAGGAATAAGAACAAATGAACAATATATTTAGTGAGAAATTTATCAGTATATGAATTAGGGAAGGCCAGATAGAAGAGAATATAGCTTTTCAAATTTGAATGAATAGTGGTAGTTATAACATAGAAGTACTTTATTGTTGGAGAAAAAGATAAATAAAAATATGATTTGGAAGATGCTCAAATTTAGTAGATTACCCTTTTTCCTACATGAAGGATTGCAGGAGGGTACAGCAGAAGAGGGAAGAGAAGCCAGAACAGAAAAAGTAAGGGAAATAGAGCATATGTTTTATTTGACACAATCCTGAACCAAGTACAAGACCCAGACTGTGGATATCAGCCAGGAATAAGGTGATACACAGTGGTTCAAGCAGCAGGCAAATTGGCTTAAGACCATTATTCAAAGGGAAGGGTATGTGCTATGGTGAGCGCTGTGTGTTGTGGAAGACTGATGAATCACAGACCTGTACTCCTGAAACAAATAATACATTATATGCTAATAAAAAAAAAGACCATTATTCAAAGAAGAGATGAGTAGACCAAATCAAGAGAAGCCTGGATTCAGAAAGAAGAAATTTAATCCCTGGAAAATTGGCATAAGGCCACTGGGGTGTAAGATAGGAATCCATAAGACTAGGACTAAATCACGGAGATCACTTCCATTAATAATGTCAAAAGTGGACAAGTAGCCATTAAGCTCCTTTGTCTTAGTATCTATGGTCAGGCTGAACCTATAGGTCTGCAATTAGGTGAACTTTCATACCAGAAGAATATAGGAGACCAATCCAGCTGACATATACATATATATATATATATATATATATATATATATATGATAATTGCACTGGTGACACAATATTTTTATTTCTTTTGGAAAGATGAGGTAATTAAAAAATGTAGCTTTTATTATGTACATAGCATATATATATATACAATTTACCTTCATCAAAAAATAATCATTTCTTCCCTTCTCAGTGCTCAAAGCCTTTACCAATTAATCCTTTCTCTACTGTATTAGATAGGATAGGCTAAACTCCTCAAATACAATGGCTCAAACACTACAGAAGGGTGTTCATTTCTCTCTCATAAGAGTCCAGAGAGGACATTCTGGGACTAGGGTTGCAGAGTGGGATCAGGGAACTCTGCTTCAGAGACTCAGGGTGAAGCCATTATCAACTGAGGTGGGGGGGGGGGGGCGGCATGCAAGAAGTTCATGTGATAAGCTTTATTGGCCAGGCCTCAAAGCGGTATAAATCACTTCTGCTCTCATTCAATTGAAGAGAACTTAGTCACATGGCCAAACTTAAGCACAAGGGATGATGGAAAATGAAAAACTGGGCATCTACAGCCCTAACTATTAGGGAGGAAGAGAAGAGATTATGGTCAACAGCTTGCAGTGTGTTATACCAACTTTGGGTATCAAGGACTCATGGGATATAAAGGACAAGGGAGAAAAATATTAGAATTACATGTATGTTTAACAAAGACTTGGAGAAATTCACTTCCAGAACAAACCACATCTGTAGGATTGGAAGCCTCATGGGAGGTAACACTTCCAAATCACCTTCATGTATTTTTCAGGAAATACTAAACTGCTATGATTCACCCAGGTTGAGAGTTCCACACATTTTATCTTCTGCATTCTGTATCTCTTTCCATAGTCTTAAGACACAGCCACTATTGACTTGAAATTTAAGGTTTACATCTGCACTCTCCCTAGCTCTGCTTTTTCCAAATTTAGCAAAATGCTTCTGTATCTCTGACCTTTCCACAAAACACTGCAGTGAGATTAAGAAAACACTGGGTCTGGTCCTCCATCCTTAAATGTTGAGAGACGTCCAGTGTAAACAGATGTTTTGTGTTCTACCTCCACAGACCTACCCACATTAGCTATGGGAGGCTAAACAGTAATTACCGTCCTACGGCTTGATTTACAAAGTCTGAATTGAACCATTTATAGGGAAAAATATAATGGTCTTCCAATTTTTGCTCTACAATTCTAAAACTGAGTTATTCCCAAACTAAATTTGATGACAGATTGCTATATTCAAAATATTTTTAAAAACCCTAAAAACTCTAAATCTATGATCCAAGTAACAGAGAAAAATAAAATTACCTGAAAATTCATATATATAAACTTAAGTTTTATTTTTTAAACTTGTTTCAAATTTTAACAGCTTCATTTCTTTCATTAATATAGTAAAATTCAGGGGCGCCTGGGTGGCTCAGTTGGTTAAGCGACTGCCTTCGGCTCAGGTCATGATCCTGGAGTCCCGGGATCGAGTCCCGCATCGGGCTCCCTGCTCGGCAGGGAGTCTGCTTCTCCCTCTGACCCTCCTCCCTCTCGTGCTCTCTGTCTCTCATTCTCTCTCTCTCAAATAAATAAATAAAATCTTTAAAAAAAAAAAAAAAATATAGTAAAATTCACTCTGACAATAAAGTATCATCAAACTTCAAAATAATGAAACACTATAGCATGTGTGACTGACAAATATTAACTATTAAATATAATTATGGTTTCTTGGCTTTATATGGGCATATTCTAAAAAGATATGTTAAAATTTTTACAGTGTTATTTTTCACAGATTAGGAGAATATGGACATTTAAGTTTAAGGGAAGGTATCACTGAAAAATTTTTAGATGTGGCAAATTTTGTAAAGAAAATGGAATTTTTCATTTCAAAAAGATCTTGCACAACCGCTAATGAAAACTATCCAAGCATGGATCTCAGAGTTTGCACATAAATTATCTTATATTTAAGTGCAAGGCCACACAGCAGAAAAATGAAATCACAGAAATCTAGAGGTAAAAAAGAATTTAAATTTGCCTTTTCATTTTATTCCTCCTAGGAAATTACATTTTATACCTTCTAAGAAATTATTTTATGGGAATTGCTTAACATTCTTTTCAAGTTTGCTAAAAATGTTTAGGGAATTTTCTTTCTAGCTCTAGAAAGCTCTATCTTTTATGTTTTACTGAAAAATTGTGAGCTACATTTTAATCTCAGTTTTCCTATTTATAAAAATGGAGAGTTTACATGGAAATAAAAATTTAAAATACAACTGTAAAACAAAATACATAATTTATTCACAAAAATAAGTAATGATCATTTTTCACGTAACTTTGTGGAATCTCTAAGTCATGTTGACATGAGCAAGATGAATGTTTAAGAAGTGGGAGAAATAATAAAAGCTACATTTTTTAATTACCTCATCTTTCCAAAAGAAATAAAAATATTGTGTCAGTGCAATTATCTTCTTTGGAATTTCCAAACTCAGACCTTTGCAACTAGTACTTAGATGTTACTTCTTAAGGTAGTGAAACAAGGGTCTTCAGGCAACAGTGTACATCATTATCCTTCCTATGAATAACAGAAAGCAAAGGTTCACTGCCAAGGCACAGTCTCATGTTACTTCAGGTCAGCAATTCGAAAATTTACTCTGTGGTAAGGTCTGATTTTCCCAGGGAGGCAAGATTAAATGCCAGATAAAAGATTCACTACTTGACAATTAGAGAAACTGATGCCTACAAGCTGATAATACCCTAAAGAGGTAGCTTGAAACAATTATATCAATTATCTAAACACTGTTTAATGTATTACCTTTTAGCAGGTGAGAAACAGAGCCATGAGAATGAAAAACGGAAGAAGGAAAAATAAAAACCATTTGTATTAACCAACATTATTTTGATTACTTACCCTTATTAGTTTCTTTAAAAATGGCTTGATATTAAATCAAACCAACACTAATTTTAAAAATAAAGAATAATTAAGCATTTATTTGATTTCAAGTAGGAAGCTGAGCATTTGTTATTATGACCTACCTGATACTGGCAACAGGGCTAACATTTTTATAAAACACCGAAGAGCAAAAATGTTTTAAATTTAGATTTTTAGGTTATATTTTCTGGATAAGAATCTTATGAAATTCTATTCACATCTATTTTTATTCCAGCTAAAAAGATGTTCACGTATTACACTTGGCTTTCTCAAATGGCTTCAGGCTCATTTACAAGCTTCTAAGAAGATAAAAGGGGTAAGTTTCTCTGCTTGTTGGGTGGTCGAAAGGTTAAATATCAAATTCCAATGTGGGAAAATCCCAAGTACTCTAGGTGAAGTGTTTTGATGCTAGGTAAATGTGTCCATGTGGAAATACACACAGTCTGAAGACCAGCCAATAGTATTGCCCTGGCTGAAATCAAATAGAAAAAAAAGTTGTAAAAAAAAAAAAAAGTTAACTGACCACTTAGTCTAAAGTCTCCACTTGCATTGTTATAGTAGCTTACATTATAAGGTTCTTTACAAGTTTACAAAGTACTTTCACAGATATCATCTCAATATTGACAGGAGGATGATGTGAGTAAAAGTTATCTAAGGAGGCAGTATGCATAGAGGTTTAGGGTGTCTATCTCATCTCTTCTCGCCTATTCAAAGTCTTTGCTCCAGCAGTACCTCTCTTGCCCGGCCTACTCCCTCACTATTTTTCCCTCTTCTACTGAACACTTCCCTTCAGCATACACATGTTGGCATTCCTCCAGTTTTAGAAGGCTTCCTGTACTACTTCTCCATTTAGCTACTCTTCCCTTCCTCTCCACCTTGTCTCCTGCATTCACTTCCTGTCTCTGACCTCCTCTACTTCATAGGTTCTCCCCTCTACCACCCCACTAACTGCTTATCAAGGTCATGGATGAACTCTTTGTTGCTAAATTCAAAGGTTAATTCTCAGTTTTCATCTTACAGCATCTGACACATTTGATAACTCTTTTTTCCTTAAAATAATTTTCTCAGTTTCCAAGACATCACTTTCCTGATTTTCCTTTTACTCCTCTGGCATTCTTTGTACTTTTGCTGGTACTTACTTCTTTGCCAGTCCTCAGACTCTCTTTTTAAAACCTATAATTACTTCTGTGATGATCTCATCTGGCCTTTACATACTATAAATATACTGACAAATACAAAATTTATACATCTAGCCTTCTGAAATAATATAAATTCCACAAAGGCAGGAATTTTTAAGGGGTACACTTCAGCTTCCCCAGTTTCTTGCTTGTAGCAAGTTCTTCAATATTTGCTAAATAAATGAATGCATGAAAGTGGTTGTAAAACTTACAATTATTAAATAATGATTCCTTTAAAAATTGAAGCATATTAAAAATGAGTAATTATCTGGCATTAATGTAATTGGCTTCAGAACTGTGGGGTGGAGAAGGCAATACAGTCAAAAATGTTCAATAATTTGCCTTGTATGTGTAACCACTTGAAGACTAGAAACAGGATGTACAACTTTCAAGCCACCAGAGAGACAGAAAAGAGGAAAAAAAAAAAAGGACCAATCTAATGTCGGGGCATAAAGAGAAAAAAATTACACATGCTCATGTAATACAGCAAAAACAGATGTAGATATGTCAATAAATATGAGTGGGTTAGACTCTCTCATTAAAAAAGAGGAACTCATATTTTTAAGTAGCAATATAAACATTCCTTACAAGAGTCAGAGGTAAACATTGCCCCAAATGTTTGAAAATACACAAAATTACGGGCCAAAAGCATTAAATGGGACAAAGAAAAATTCACCAAGAAGACATTACACACATAAAACAAAACAACTTAAAATTATATGATGGAAAACCTGTTAGAAAAATGCAATTTGGCCAATTCACAATCATGGCTGAGATGTACATACATCTCTACTAAGAATGGGTAGATCAAATGAAGAAACCATGTAAGAAAAAGAATCTGTGTAACAAAACAAAAATAAGATGCTTATTTGTTTTTAATAAACAAAATATATAAACTGACCATATATTAGTCTTCACAAAAATATCAATAAGATAAAAATGTGGAAGTTATTTGGTTCAATGAAATATTCACAGAATATTATAGAGTAGTGAATATAAATTTACCAGGCATACTTATATCAATGTAGATAAATTTCTTAAATATAATATTAAATAAAAATACAAATTATAAAAGGATACTACCAAACAAGTATATATTATTCAGGGGTACACTCATTTGTAATAAAATTACGAAAACATTCATGGGAATGATAAAAATCAAATTTAGAACCATGGTTATCTCTTTGGGGAAGAGAGAATTATGATAGAGGTATATATGCTGATGGTTTATTTTTTAAGCTGTCCAGTGCATATATAGCTATGCCTTATATTATTACCTATTTATTGTATTTTTGAAAGTTAGTTATATGTTGTTTTTAAAAAAGAAATCATTCAGGTTTTATTCCTTGCCTCATATGGAAAAATGCTAAAATTTATCAGCAAAGAAATGAACATAAAAAAGACCACTTTGGAAAGTTTGAGATACACTACTATACAATTAGACAATTCTTGGGTTAAAAAAGAAACGAAAACTGAGAATACAGTTTTTGAAAATGGACACTTAGGGACTCACAAACAGCAATCTGTGTAATTTGGTCAAAGCCATTACTAAATGGGAAAATTAATATCCTTAAATATATATTTTTAAAAATAAGAATTTAAAGTAAATATATGTATTCAACTCAAGAAGCCAAAGAAAGGATAAGATAAATTTGAAGAAAACAGAAAAGAATAATTAATAAAGATAAAAGCAGAAGTAAACAAAACAATAAAACAGTAAATGAATTTAATTTAAAAAATGTATTTAAAAAGATCAATAAAATAGACAAACCCCTATCAAATCTGATTTGAAAAAAGACCTGAAAATGAAATACACAATACTGAACATAAATTACAGTATATCCAGAGTTTGGAAGAGTACCCAATTATAAGACAAGAATCAGAAATCTATAATATATTGATATAGTAACATTTTAATATAATACATCAATGAGTAGTAGTCTATGGCCATTAAAAAGGATATTGTAGATCAGGAGGTGGTACTTGCGTAAGATTTATAGGACACACAGCTTGGTGAGAAAAAAACAAGTTATGAAAGAATGGGCAAAAAAAGACAGAAACCAAGCTCATGCTTTAAAGAAACATACACACACATGTATGGACTTTAGAAAAAGCTGTGGATTGCTACATTACTTTTTAAAAAGCAAACAGCACATATATTATTAGCCTCATTTTACAAAAGAGTTACTAGCCTACTCTAGAGAAGCCTTCACCACTGTCATACAGACAGCAACTGAGTCTCTGACCAAATCCAGAGTTCTTCCACATTACACAACTTGGCATTTTGGAATAAAAGTGCATTGGTTTTGCAATCCTTCAGGCCTATGTTCAAATGCCAACTTCACCACTTCCTAGTTGTAACCTTGGGAAAAATAACCTCTCTGAACTTTAGCATTTTCAGTTGTAAAAAATGGGCAAATAAATACCAACTCCACAAACTGTAAAGATTAAATGAAAACTAAATTGAGAACACTTCCTTCTCCATTGGCCAGTAGAATCAGTTCATCAAGAGTGTCTACTCTGTTGATCAGCAGGGTCCAGAAATAGTCTTTGGCAGCTCAGCTCCATGTATAAAGTTTGAGGTACCAAATGCCTTTGTGGTACTATAAGTTGGGAGTTCTTTAAATGTGTCCATGATGACAAAACTATTCCAACGGCCTGGCATTTCCTTGAGGCTCCCATCTGCCTTTACCACCTTTCTCTCAGTCTTCCTGGCTCAGTTCCAAACATCTAGATTATATGGTATGTGGTATTCTATTTATTTCTTAAGAGTGATGGCTGACCCTTAATGACAAAATTTCTAGCTATGCACTGAGCCACAGTCTTCTAGGCCTGGCTACATGACTCCCAAGATAGTTTTTCTAGACTGCAACCGGAAGGAATAAACATAATACATCATTAATAGTTTGGACTATTTTACCCTAAATGAATCACCTTGAACTTACCCAACTCTATTAGCTTGGGCTGTCATAACAAAATACCATAGACTGGATGGCCTGAACAACAGAAATTTATTTTCTTACAGTTCTAGAAGCTACAAGTCCAAGATCAAGGTGTCAGCATGTTAAGTTTCTGGTGAAAGCTCTCTTTTTGGCTTGCAGATGGCACCTTCTTTCTATATCCTCACATGGTCTTTCCTCAGTGTGTGGGCATATTAAGAAAGTGTGAGTGAACTCTCTGATGTCGTTTCTTATAAGGACACTAATCCTATCAGATCAGGAGCCTACCTTTATGACCTCATTTAACCTTATACTTCCTTAGAGATCCCATTTCCAAATACAGCCACACTAGACATTAGAGTTTTAACATATGAATTTTGAGGGGACACATTCAGTCCATAACACCAACTATAGAGTGACTCATCTTCCCTTTTCCTCTACTCATTTATACAGGTCTTAAAAATGCTCTGGCAGGTCACTTCCCTCAAGCTGGAATTTTATTGTCTGGAAGAACTTGAATACCTGGAGATTTTACTATGTACCCTCTTGTGGATTCTTTATAAAGAAACAAACAAACGAATAAACAAACAAACATTAAGTAAGATCAGTCCTAGAGTCCTTGGCCTACCTGTACCCCAATGGAAGGTCACAACTTGAAGTTCCCTGCCCACCAACCAGCCTTGGCCTACTTGCATCATAGTGGGGGATCTCCTGCATGTCAGTTCTATCTCATGGTTCCCTGTCTGTCAACACTGGCCCAATGCACACCAGCAGGCAGTTTCCAGGTAGCCAGTCCTAGCTACGTTTTAGGGTCTGCCAGCCTCAGCCCAGCAACTGTGGGGAAAAAAGCTCTAGCTGTGAATACACCTTTTCTAACAAGGCCTAAATCCCAATCTAGGGAGGGAGCCCCCCTTCCAAGTTTGTTCTTTCCTTAGGTTTTCTCCCTCAGCCCTAGAATATTCTTTTGAATTTTGATTCCTTCTTAGTAGCTAACCTCTTGTAAATAGTGAACAATTCTTCATATTGAAGCTTATCTGTTCAAATTACTGTGTGGTTTCCATCTTCTGCCTGGCCCCTGACACAGAAGAGCTTGAGGTGAGTGTCACTGGGTGTTTCACAGTGCTCCGGGAACAAGCAGGACAGAGGCACACCAGTCAGAGAAAGAAGCCTCTTCTGCCTACAGTGTGCCTGCTGCACAGTCTATCGGCAAAAAAGAAACATTTGCAAGTTCCAACGCCAGCATTACAAGCAGATGCAATGAAGGGCAGATTTGAAGCTGAGGCAATAATCTCATACCTAGCATTGTAACCTTGCTGCTATCCATACACAAAGTCCCTATTTAGCTACATTAAAAAAAAAAAAAGTTAACACATACCAAGACCTTCTTATGTGCCTGACCATTTTAAGCTCTCTTAATAATCCTGTAATGTGGGATGCCTGGGTGGCTCAGTCGGTTAACCTGCCTTTGGCTCAGGTCATGATCCCAGGGTGAGTCATGATCCCAGGGTCACACTCCCTGCTCAGTGGGGAGCCTGCTTCTCCCTCTGCCTGTGGCTCCCCCTGCTTGTACTCTCTCTCTGACAAATAAATAAATAAAATCTTAAAAAAAAATAATCCTGTAATATAGGGACCATTACTATCCTGATTTTACAGATGAGGGAAATGAGGCATGTAAATTTAATTAGCTTTGGCAAGGTTCTTGAGTAAAAGAGCTGAGATTCGTATCTAGGTATTCTGATTCTAAAGACCACACTCTCAACCACATGCTATATTAATTTTTGTTTCCATTGCTAAGACAAAAACAAGCTTTAGAACGTGAAGAGATTTGTTCCTTTTCTGGAGGCCACTTCCCCCACTGGTCCGACACACCATTAGCATGGGACGGTGGGTGCATGCTCTTGGGTGCAGCATCACCCTTTAGACTAGAAAGCTGGTGGGCACTGAGGAAGAAACCAAACAAGAAGAAAGTGGAGGAGGTGCTAGAGGATGAGGAAGAAGAATATGTGGTGTAAAAATTTCCCAAACATCAAGAGGAAAAGGCAAAGTGGACTACCTCCTAAAGTGGAAGGGGTCATCAGATGCAGACAACACATGGGAGCCAGAAGAGAACCTGGGCTGTCCTGACCTCATTGCCGAGTTCCTACAGTCACAGAAAATGGCACATGGGACAGAAAAATTATAGGAAGGCAAGCGCAAAGTTGACTCTGATTCTGAAAATAAGGGAGAGAACAAACCAAAGAAGAAAAAAGAGTCAGAAAAGCCATGAGGCTTTGCTCAGGGTCTGGAGCTGGAGCATATTATTGGAGCTACAGACTCTGGTGCAGAGCTCATGTTCTTGATGAAATGGAAAAAATGTGATGAGGATGACCTGGTCCCTTCCAATGAAGCCAATGTCAAGTGTCCACAGGGGTCATATCCTTCTATGAGGAAAGTCTGATGTGTCATTCCTACCTCTCAGAAGATGGTGACAAAAAAGATGACAAGAATTAACTCTCCTGCATACTAGCCCCTGTCACATCTGACCGTGGGTTTCAAGTGGAGAGGGAAAGGATTCTACTTGTCTTGACACCATAGAGGTGGCTTGAGGAGATGTCCTTTGAAGAGTCAGTACAGTACTTAGAGCCGCCCAAAGGAATATAAAGCCTTTCCAGCTGTGTAGTTTGCACACCCATCCCAGTGGAGGGGAAGGAGAAGTGCTGCAAGGCAGCTCATTCTGTACTTTGCTGAGAAAAGTAGAATGCCTTCCATGAAGGACAAAATTTGCAGAATGGGTGTATAGGAGAGCAAACGATACTGTAGATCTTCAAAGAGCATGTCCACAACACACAGCCTGCTTTCCAAAAGTGTTAATTGCATTTTTACAGTGTGGTGTATATGTAGTTTTTGGGGATCACTGGTGTACTATTTAGGGGTAGGAGGGATGGAGTAGGAAGGAAGGAAGACAGAATCATTTTTGTTAAAATTTGGGGCCTTATTGGGAAAATGGTGAAACATTGGAAAGAACAACCTAATGATGATTTGGTTTTATGTCCAGAATATTTTAGCTTTTAAAAAAAGTCATTGGCAACCTAAATGAAGACTGTGAGAGACTGTTTAAAAGCTGTGAATATCTGAAACTTCTAAGTCAATGTGTCCCCTGCCTGAGCTTAATGCTGTTCCCAACAAAGGACTACAGCAGTTAGTCAGCAGCTGTCATTTGTAGAATGGAAACTGGTTAAGGAGGGAAGTTTTATTGGAACATAGGCCAGGCGACTGTTCTGTCTTAGAGATGCTAACCCTTGATGTTGATAAGACCCTTTCTTTTCCAAGATTTTTTTTATTTTTTTGAGAGAGAGAATGAGACAGAGAGCATGAGAGAGGGGAGGGTGAGAGGGAGAAGCAGACTCCCCACTGAGCAGGGAGCCCGATGCGGGACTCGATCCCGGGACTCCAGGATCATGACCTGAGCCGAAGGCAGTCGCTTAACCGACTGAGCCACCCAGGCACCCAGACCCTTTCTTTTTCAATTATAAAGTTATAAATACCAGCTTGTTCATCCAAGCAACTGGCTGAGGTATTTGGGGAGGGGGAGAGGGTGGTATAGAAAGTGGGAGACTAGGGAAAGAAAGGCCCATGCTCTTAGAATGGAAAACTCTTGGAGCCTCTCTGCTTCTTGAACTGTGAACTCTGAAACCACTGGTGGCGGCACTTTAAGAGTGGAAGGACTTCAAAAGCCCTGGTCTCAGGAGAAGATTAAACTTTCATACTGGGGCCATGGTTCACTTGTGCTATGGTGAGCGCTGTGAATTGTGCAAGACTGTGGAATCACAGACCTGTACCTCCGAAACAAATAATGCAATACATGTTAAGAAAAAAAAAAAAAGAAGAAGATAGCAGGAGGGGAAAAATGAAGGGGGGGAAATAGGAGGGGGAGATGAACCATGAGAGACTATGGACTCTGAGAAACAAAATGAGGGTTCTAGAGGGGCGGGGGGTGGGGGATGGGTTAGCCTGGTGATGGGTATTAAAGAGGGCATGTACTGAATGGAGCACTGGGTGTTATATGCAAACAATGAATCATGGAACAGTACATCAAAAACTAATGATGTAATGTATGGTGATTAACATAACATAATAATAATTAAAAAAAACACAAAACAAAACAAAATTTTTCTAATCCCAGGAATTACCTAATACCCAAAATGCTGTCTTGGATCATGAGATACATCAGTTCTCGACATTGTCTAGACCTGTACCTAAAAATCCACTGTAAAATCTTCTTAGGCATGTGTTAGGTTTCTGTGAAAACTTTGTTTAAATGTAAACTTTGTACCACGTTGTCAGTTTTTGTCTTAAAACTATAAATTAAAAAAAAAGTGAAGAGAAACCCTATTAGAAGCTAAAGTTCTTGGGGTGCCTGGATGGCTCAGTCGTTAAGCTTCTGCCTTCGGCTCAGATCATGATCCCAGGGTCCTGGGATCAAGCCCCGCATCGGGTCGCTGCTCCGCAGGAAGCCTGCTTCTCCCTCTCCCACTCCCCCTGCTTGTGTTCCCTCTCTCACTGTGTCTCTCTCTGTCAAATAAATAAATAAAATCTTAAAAAAAAAGAAAGAAGCTAAAGTTCTTTAATATTGCTATTAAAAAAGACAGCACACTTAGATAGTATTTATCTCTGAAAGGAAACTATAAACAAATATGTCAAAATGTTAACAAGTATTAATTCTGAATGCTGGAATATACAGTTCACCCTTGAACACAGGTTTGAACTGCACAGGTCCATTGATCCATGGATTTTTTTTTTCAATAAATACAGTACAGTGCTGTAAATGTATTTTCTCTTCCTTATGATCTTCTTAATAATATTTTTTCTCTAGCTTATCTTGTTGTAAGAATAAAATAAGGTGTATGCATATTGTAATAATATGCATATAATACATACCACATACAAAACAGGTGTTAATCAACTGTTTATATTATCAGTAAGGCTTCTGGTAAACAGTAAGCTATTAATAGTTAAGTTGGGGGGAGTCAAAAGTTATACATGGATTTTTGACTGCACAGGGGGTTGGTGCCCATAGCCCTGCATCGTTCAAGGGTCAACTGTATAATTTTATATACTTTTTAAATTTGACAAAAACAACTTTAAAAAGAGAATATAAGAAAAAAGCACTATTAAAAGGTATACAACCTTAAAAATAATTCAATTTTTCAGTTGTAGAAATTATTATTGAAAAGGATATACAAGTTTTAAAAATCATGTAATATTACTTAGTTTTGGCAGTTTATTCCCATTACATTGACATTTTATTTTCAGAGAGAACTTAAATGTCCCTGAATTTAACATGAATGAAAGCTGAAAAGGCATTATCTGGGACAAAGTTTATAAAACTGGTGTTTTGATTTAAAATATATATACAATAGAATATTACTCAGCCATAAGAAAGAATGAAATCTTGCCATTTGCAAACGGAGCTAGAGGTATAATGCTAAGCAAAATAAGTCAGAGAAAGACAAGTACCATGTGATTTCACTCATATGTGGAATTTAAGAAACAAAACAAACAAGCAAAGGGGGAAAAAAGAAAGAGAGAGAGAGAGAGACAGATCAAGAAAGAGACAAGACTATAGAAAATAAATCAATGGTTACCAGAGGGGAGATGGGTGGGAGATGGGTGAAATAGGTGACAGGGATTAAGGAGTGCACTTGTCATGATAAGCACTGGGTGATGTATAGAATTGTTGAATCACTATATTGTACACCTGAAACTAATATAACACTATATGCTAATTAACTGGAATTAAAATAAAAACTTAAAAAAATTAAGTTTAGAGAGGATTAAAAAGATGAGAACATTTAAAGCAACAAGTTATAATCAAAATATTAGGAAGAATAAAGTGATTTTAAGATTAAACAACTATTATAGCTAAAATGGACCTTACAAATTCAAATCAATCATCCCTACCTATGACATTTCATAGAATGATAACCCTGAAAGGTTAAATGACTCAGTTACTGTTACAAAGACAGATGGTGGCAGAGCCCTAAAACTGAACCTCTCTACACACATCTCATTTGAGATATAAACATTTTTAAAGGTATAATTAATATGAACTCTCTAACTTCTGTTCTCAAGGTTTTATACTTAGAGAATTTTATGTGGGGATTCAGTTTTATTATCTAAGAAAGTCTGAAATATTTTCATCTAGAAGTTACCTATGAAGGAAGACAAAAAAGCTGATGCTCAAGGAAACAGATAAAGTTTTTCTCTATCTCCAAATACAGAACTATGCAGTGCTTATTTGCAGGAACCATAGCAAGTTCATAAATTTCTAGCAGATTTATAGAGTATATAGCTGGAAAGTGGCTCTTGATCAGGCTCAAAGAGGAGGTGGTTGTAGAGATTAGGCCAATGAATTTCTCCTACCACAAAGAAACCTGTAAGACTTGAAGTAGGAAAGCAGATTCTCCTTCAGGTTTCATCAGTGCAGTAAGATTATTTTTGCAGACTGAAATTTACTTAGATTACCTGGGGACAATATAAAATCTACACATGTTATATATGATATACATACTTTCAATTAAAATTCCTATTTAAACTTGAGGAGTTATCAGTTCTTACAAGAGAATTAAAAAGTTAAGGATATGATGTTTGAAGTAATTGGTAGTATAAAAATATATTAATTATATTAATGAAGTCATTCTTCTTTCTAAGCATACAGCTAGAGTGCATTTCCCAGTATCTCTGGCACTTAGATGTGGCCGTATGACTCAGTTTAGAAAATGTAATATGAATGGCAGTGATGCCTGCCACTTCCGGGCCTGGCCCATTAAACCTTCCCACAAGAAGGCTCCCTCTATGCTCCATCACCCCTTTTTGGCTAACTGGTAACCCTGGAAACCACTTGTTGAAGATGGCAAAGTCACCATCACTCTAGATGTCTGAATGACAGCATGGAGGAGAGCCACATGCAGGAGTCTTCCTATCAACCTGTACACAACCCAAGAATTATTACATAAACAGTAAGTAAGCTTTTATCAGGTTAATCCACTGAAACTTGAGGGTCTATGTGTTAGTACAAACTAGCCTACCCTAGGGGCGCCTGGGTGGCTCAGTCGGTTAAGCATCTGCCTTCAGCTCAGGTCATGATCCTGGAGTCCCGGGATGGAACCCCACATCAGGCTCCTTGCTCAGCAGGGAGTCTGCTTCTCCCTCTCCCCCTGCTCCTCCCCCTGCTTGCGCACGTGCGCACTCTCTCTCTTTCGCTCACTCTAATAAATAAATAAAAAATCTTTAAAATTAGCCTACCCTAATAAAATCCTATTTGAATCTAATTCTGTATATTAAATTGACCCTGAATCTTGGAAATGATGTGAATGTCCTGACAAGAAGCAGAAAATGAAAGCTTATAATTAGACAATCTGGTGTTACTTCTTTTTTTTTTTAAGATTTTATTTATTTATTTATTTATTTATTTATTTGAGAGAGAGAGAGAAAGAGACAGCAGGGGGAGGGGAGAGGGAGAGAGAATCTCAAGCAGACTCCTCGCTGAGCACAGAGCCCAATGTGGCTTTGGATCCAATGACCCTGAGATCATGACCTGAGCTGAAATCAAGAGTCAGGTGCTTAACTAAATCACCTAGGTGCGCCAAAAATCTGGTATTTCTTCCTGGAGAAGAGTACATTGTAGGACTGTGTTATATTTTAAAAATTAAGGAGAAGCTATCCAAGGATTTTATGTGGCCAAGGGTAGAATGTTCACTTTTTCAAGAATCTTCCTTCATCAGTAAAAACTGGTCTTAAACATATTCCCAAGTTTAACATTCCTGTGGAACTAAATAAATGTGGTCAGCTGTCTTTTATCAACAAATTTTTTTATTTTTGTATTTTTGTCACTGAGATGATGAAGGCACTCTGCTCTTCTCTGCCACCAACTTCACTTAGGCATTAATATCTGCCAAATAAATTCTGTATCACTGATGTTGATGGAGGTAGATATGCCCTGGTTATATCACTTAACAACCTTGCCAACGGCAACTTGTAGGCATTCCTACTCACTTTTAAAGAGGACTTTGAAACATAACTCATGGTTTTCCTCATCACCCCAAATCATGTCAGAGAGAATGTCAACATTCAATGTTGGCCCATTTAATAACTTAGTCTCAAAGCTCTCTAACTTCCCAAATTCAAAATTCAAGGAAAAAAATTCTATCACCACATTACATTATCACCTAGAACTGCTCCATCTCTTAGACTACTGGGCACTGCTAGAGAAAAATCATGGACTCCAAACTCCTTTCTCTAGTTTTGCAGGAAGATACCTTTATTCCTATGGAACTAGAAATGAGAGAAAGATAAAGGCAAATTCAGTTCTGAGGAAGAAACTGAGCAAATTTACTTCTGATAGATCATTTTCTCTGTGAAAATGGGAGGTCATTTGCTTGAGACAGAACAAAGTGAGGTGTGCTGCAGGCAGAGTGAAACACAACATTTTGAAGTAGCTGTTGTAGGGTTAGAAATGGAGGTATCAGGGACATCTAAAAAGATTGTTAAACATGTCTCATTATCACAGGTTTCTGTTTCCCAAGAGTTTATACCTAGATAGAATTTCTGAGTTATTAGGCATGTGAATCTTCAATTTACTATATAATGTCAACCTATTTTCCAAAGATTTGTACTCCTACCAACAGAGTATGAGAATTTTTGTTGCCAAAAGTTGTCAATTTTTTTTTTAATTTTACCAGTCTAATTGGTAAAAAATGGTGCTTCATTATGGTTATAATTGCATTTCCCTATTATTAGTGATGTTGATCATCTTTTCATGTGTTTGGTCTTCTATCATTCTCTTGAATGGCCTGTTCAAACCCCCCGTCCATTTTTCTATTGTGTTGTCTTTTTTAAAAAATGATTTGCAGGGCACCTTGGTGGCTCAGTCGGTTGAGCATCTGCCTTCAGCTCAGGTCATGATCTTAGGGTCCCAGAATCGAGTTCCACATCGGGCTCCCTGCTCTGCAGGGAATCTGTTCCTCCTTCTCCCTCTGTCCCTCCCCCAGCTCATGCTCTCTCTCACTCACTCTCTCTCAAATAAATAAATAAATAAAATCTTTAAAAATAAATAAAAAATAAAAAATTATTTGTAGATCATTGCTATTTATTCTGGATATTCTTTGCAAGTGCTATGTATTATAAGTATCTTCTGCCATTCCAAGACTTTTATTTTATTAGAAATTTTTGTTTTAATGAAGTGAAATGTAGCAGTATTTTCCATTCTAGATTGTGCTGTTTGTTTTGTTTTGAAAATCCTCCCCCGCATAGGGCCAAAATTTTATCTTCATATATATTCCTCTAAATATCTTGAGGGTTTTTTTTTTTTAAATCACATTTAGGACTCTAATCGACCTTGATTATTACAGCATGAGGTAGACATCTAATTTTATTTTTGTTTCCCACATAGAACACTTAACCTTTAATCAAGCCTTATTGTCTTCCATATCACTATAGTTCAATATTTGAGGACCACCTTGTTTTAACTCCTTTCAACATAGTAATAATTACTATTTTTGTTGTAGTATGTAGTCAATGTTTAAGAATATCCATTCTTTAGTAATTCTTTCAATGATATTCTGAAGCTGTCCCAATCTTACAAAAATGATTTTATCCTCATTCCTAAATGACAATTTACCTAGGTATAGAAATCTAAGATGACAATTATTTTCTCTCAGCATTTTGAAGACATATTATACTATCTTCTGACTTCTATCCAGTGTTACAAATTAGTCTTCAATCAGGCCAGCTACTATCCTTTAGTACAAATCTGTCCTGCTTCTCTTTATCTTTGATTTTACAGTTTTACTACAATCTGGCTAACTACAAATTTATTATTATTTATCCCACCCAGGACAGTTTATGCTTCCTAAATCTTGGGATTAACGTCTTTGTTCCTTTCTGGGAACTGTTCAACCATTTCTCTTAGAATATTGCCTCTCTCATTCTCTCAGTCTGTACCTCCTGATAGACAAATTTTATTTATTTATTTTTTAAAGATTTTATTTATTGGACAGAGAGAGAGAGACAGCGAGAGAGGGAACACAAGCAGGGGGAGTGGAGGAGGGAGAAGCAGGCTTCCTGCCGAGCAGGGAGCCCGATGTGGGGCTCGATCCCAGGACCCCGGGATCATGACCTGAGCTGAAGGCAGACGCTTAACAACTGAGCTACCCAGGTGCCCCCTGATAGACAAATTTTAGATTCAGTTTATTTTTCATGTCTATTAAATTCTCCTTAATGTTTACCATTTCTTTAAAAGTGTTACATTCTGTGTAGTTTCTTCAAAATTATTGTCCAGATTACTAATTGCTTCTTCAATTACATCTTATGTGCTGCCTTAACGATCCAGCCTTCAAGGACTATATTTTACATGTCTAGAAATTCTTTACTAATTCTTTTTCATACTGATTTTTCATTATCTTTAATCATTTTGCATACACTTAACTTACAGATTCAACCAAATTATCCTATTTTTTGTTAGGAACCCACTCAGTTTATTAACTCTTCTTTAATAAAACTTCATATATTTTGTACTTTGGGATTATGAGCTTACCCTCTTCCAGATCTTTTCTGTAGGAATTACATATGGCCAGTGTTCACGGTATTTCCTCCAAAAAAGTTTTCTATTTCTTTCTGTCAGTGACATCAGCTTTTTCTCTGTTTGGGTAATGTAAGTTCTAACTCTGAACCCATATGAGGTAGTGAGGGACCATGTTTATACATTCTCAGAAGATTTTTTTTTCCACTTGCAGTCCAGGCAGACATCTTCAGGTTTCCCTGTCATCACACTAAGAGAATGACTTTTTCTAGTCCATTCTTTTGAAGAGGGCTCTGGGTGTCTCAATTTCAACTTCCCAAGGTCTTGTTTCCATCCCCAAACAGGCATTAAAATCCAAATGCCTACAATTCTATGAATAATAATCCACTGCTCGCCCAAGCAAGCCACAGCTCACGCTGTTCTAGTTATTAGTTTCCTCTTTATTTCTGCCCCTGGCAATTTCCCTTAATTTCTTATGAGTACAGTATGGTATTTAAAAGGATGTTTAAAATATTTTTATGACAGATTATATAGTATGCTATATTGTTAAAACCAAAAGTCTAAACCATTTATTTTATTAAATGGGCATTCCATAATTTATTTATGAGCATTTTCATTTCATTTAAAAGAAAAAAAAAGGCCATTTTCCTAATACAATATACTTCACACCTAAGAAAGATGGATAGATACCTATTACTCATTCTCTAGTTTTTCCTTAGAAAGAAAACTGATTTTTAGCTAGGCACAATAGCACATAGAATAAAGGTTACATTCATCCGGCTTTGTTGTAGTTAGATAGTTACATAAGCTAAGTAAAAATGACTATTTTGACTAAATTCTGGCTAGTAAAATGTAAATGAAAGTGTTTTCTGAGACTTCCTGAAAAGCCAATTAAAAGGAGCTGACTCTGCTATTCAGGGCCCAGGTAAGTAAAGGCTAGGTGACTCATTTCTCCTGATCCCAAGCTATCTGCTTCTTATGGCACCTTACTTTCACTTATTTTAACCAATGTTATTTCCATAATTTCTTTAATCCCTGAATTTAAAGTTGTAGAGGGCATTCATAAGTAGAAATGGGCAAGCAGATCATTTAGAGGGAGGAAGTGAGGGAAAGGAAAGGGAGGAAGCTCTATATTTTCCCAAGCTAAACAATTACATGAAGATCACAGTCGGTTTTGGATTAGGATGTAGTGCTGTGAGTGACTCAGTAGGATACCACGGTGCCTTCACAGATTTTTCTAGGTACCTCTGACCCCTCTGTCTGCCAAAACCCTGATCCCCAGTACTAGTACCAAAGGACTTAAACTCACTCCTTAGGGAGCCACTGTGCTCTCCTACAATTAAGAAAGCATAGCTGTAGATACTTGAATTTTACAGTACATTTAAGAATGCCACTTTCTCAAAAAAAAAAAAAAAAAGAAAGAGAGAGAGAGAATGGCACTTTTCTGTAGACTTTAAGAAACCTTCCTTAATAAAACATATAACCAAAATATGAAAGAGACATGTTTCTAGAACTTCTCTATCAGCCTATAATCAAATAACATACCCTTGGGTCCCTGAGTAACTTCTGTTCTTATTTATCTGACATTCAGATAATCGCTCTGTGGTTCACTTCTCCATATCGTTCCAATTTTCACCATTCTACTGAAGATCAATGTGCAAGCCAATCTGTGGCTTTAGCCATGTTCTGAATTCTGTTGGGTGGGGGATGTGGGTAAAACACCTAAGACACAAAGTGCTACTCTCCTATAATTTGCCAGCAAATGGCCCAACCTTGATAAGTTTGCCTGCTTGCCTGCAGTTTTACAAAAATTTTAAAATAACTACTATAATTCAGGATAAGTTCTAGATTTTAATTATTTGGTGATACATATGAAATATTTTTGATAATTAAATATTTAGTTCATAAAAGCACCCAGTATTTGTGCTTCCAATAAAATTTAGAATATCAAAGTATGAATTACAGATTTTAATTTTACTCCCCAGATAGGATGTATTCACTTTGATTAAGCCTGTGTTATAAACCACTTGAATCAAAATTCTTATCTGACTTTGATGATGATCAAGCAATCACCAGGGCTGGCAGATCAGAGGAGAACAGGACAGGCATATTCGACTATACATGTACACAGCACGGGACCAAAAGGTCACTCAGACTGGCTTCTTTACTAGGAGGACATAAAATCCTAATATGATCCATTTATTTGGATAGGACTCAGTATGGAGAAAGCCGTCTGACAACAAAAGTTGTACTGATCTCCTTTCAGCACAAACCCTAGTCCAAAAGCTGCCTATGATTGCCCATAGGACTCCATCATTAAGTCTGATGGTAGTAACAGCTTCAAAACCTGTCTTAATCTCTTGGGGATGATAAATGAATGCGCTTGTACATATACGGAGAATTACAAGTCACCTTTCATCTTTAGAGTATTAAGAATAAAATTAAAGTACAGTCGACCCTTGAAAAATGCAGGAGTTAGGGGCACCAAACCCTGTGCAGTTGAAAATCCGTGTATAACTTTTAATTACCACAAAATTTAACTACCAATAGCCTCCTGTTAACAGAAAGCCCTACCAATAAACTGAAAGTTGATTAACAATTATTTTGTATGTTATATGTATTGAATACTGGATTCTTACAATAAAGTAAGCTAAAGAAAAGACCACATTTGGGGCGCCTGGGGGGCTCAGCTGTTAAGCATCTGCCTTTGGCTCGAGTCATGATCCCAGGGTCTTAGGATCGAGCCCCATGTTGGGCTCCCTGCTCCGTGGGAAGCCTACTTCTCCCTCTCCCACTCCCCCTGCTTGTGTTCCCTCTCTGGCTGTGTCTCTCTCTGTCTAATAAATAAATAAAATCTTTAATAAAAAAAGAAGACAATGTTTTAAGAAAATCATAAGAGAAAATACATTTACAGTACTGTATTTATGGAAAAAAAAAATCTGCGTAAAAGTGGACCCGCACAGTGCAAACCCCTGTTGTTCAAAGGTCAACTGCAGTTGGAAGAAGTTTAGATGATCCTATTTGAATGTAACTAATTTTAACAGGCTGGAGCTAGCTTAAACTGGACATAACCTATGAGAGCCTTTCTGACCTGATGTGAAACCGGTTAGGAAAAATCCATTTTGAATTGTTCCAAGCAATTGAATAATCCATTATAACCCTTCCAGAGAAAGAGATCATCCAAATATCTCATCCAGTCAATATTTACATATCAATTAGATAGATACCATCCTTATCAGAGAGCAGAAAAAAATGGAATTATTTGAAATTCTTTTATATACACTTTCTGTATTCTAAATTCTGGAGCTGGAGTAT
Organism: Neomonachus schauinslandi; assembly: GCF_002201575.2. NCBI lineage: Eukaryota > Metazoa > Chordata > Mammalia > Carnivora > Phocidae > Neomonachus > Neomonachus schauinslandi. The sequence continues at coordinate 21,493,857 of NC_058404.1, forward strand.
TAAATGAATAAAAGGTAACCTAGTGAATGCAGACAAAGCAAAAAACTTGGATTCTACTTTCCAATTTGGAAAATTAACTCTTTGATGAACAAACACTTACTACGCTAATCAATTAAATGATACAGCACTAAATTTCCACATTTTATTTTGCTTATATAATCTATCAATACGTCAAAGCATTAAGGAGCAAAGGGTTACTTAAAAAGGAAGACGAAAAACATGTCTAGAAAATCCTGTTTAGTACACAAATGACTAGGCATTTTCTTTAATGCTAGATAGACAACGCCATAAATAAAACTTGTTTGATTTTTTTAAACACATTTTTCTCCAATACAAGTGTGTTTACACTAAAACAAAGTAAAGTTACTCAAATTCTTAGTGTTTGGAACAACAATTACAGGCGATCAGTGAGAACTAACAGCCTCCAGTTTAAACTTGCCCATCAAGTTTAAATAAAAGAATAAAATCTCTAGTGTATTGTAAGTTTGGTCCATTTCCTATGTAAGTTAAATATTACATCATGGGTAAAAAAAGTACTAATTAGATCATATTACTAAGGTTTATACATCTTAAAAGTGGAATAAAATAAACAAGAATTAAAATAGCAAAAGTTGTGACCATGTAGAAATATCCATTGAAAAACTTCTACACTTCATGAGCAAGTTAAAAAAGATTTCATGGTTTTCTAGTGGTTTGTGTTTTTTTTTAATGGCTATTTCAATCCACCACTCTCCAAATCTCTATCGTGGTTACCCTACAAATTTCTATTATCTTGCTCTCAGAAGATGACATCACTTTCTATTTCACAGCAAAAATAGAAATCATCAGGCAAGAACTCCTTCAACCACTTGCCACTAAAAATGTATAATCTCTGTGTCCCCATCCCTTCTTCCCATTACACTATTTCTGGCATTGTTCCTATTATTTAAGATTAAAATCTTCCCTTGTGCTTTAACTTTCATTTTCCATCTGTACATTGGTTCTTGGCAAATCAATTATCACCTCTCCTTCCTTTGGTTTAGTGTTCCTCTTCTGTCCTTCAACATTTAAACATATTTAAGGGTCTTCCTCTAAAAAAAAAAAAAATCAATTCCATGTTCCTTAAGCTACTGCCCTCGCTTCTCCCTTTCATGGCCAAATTTATAAAAGTGTTGTCAACTCTGACTCATCTTGTCCACATCACCTTTTCTTTACCTTTATCCTCAGCTTCTCCAACTATAATTTGATTTTCACCTCCAAAATCTCACCAAGATCATCCATGACCTTCTTATTGCTAAATCCAGTGACCACTTTCTATTGTTCATCTATGATGAACTCCTCTGGTCGTGCTCATTGAAACTGACTACAGTACTTCTTGTCTGAAGTACTACCTTTTGTTGGCTTCCATGACTCTCCTGGCTTTACCAGTCTAGACATTACTTCTCAGCTTTTTGCAGGATTCCATTTTTCTGACAGTTTTTTAAATCACTGATGCTCACCAGGACTCCTTCCTTAGGTGCTTTTCTCTTCATGTTCTATATATTCTGAACAATGTCATCCATTCTTTTTTTTTTTCCTTTTTTTATTGTTATGTTAATCCCCATACATTACATCATTAGTTTTAGATGTAGTGTTCCATGATTCATTGTTTGTGCATAACACCCAGTGCTCCATGCAGAACCTGCCCTCTTTAATACCCATCACCAGGCTAACCCATCCTCCCCCCCTCCCCTCTAGAACCCTCAGTTTGTTTTTCAGAGTCCATCGTCTCTCATGGTTCGTCTACCCCTCCGATTTCCCCCCTTCATTCTTCCCCTCCTGCTATCTTCTTTTTTTTTCTTAACATATATTGCATTTGTTTCATAGGTACAGATCTGAGATTCAACAGTCTTGCACAATTCACAGCGCTTACCAGAGCACATACCCTCCCCAGTGTCTATCACCCAGTCAGCCCTTGGTGATTTTCAAATCTATTGCTATAGCACAGATTTCTCTCCTAAGCCTTGACCTATGTATCCAACTGGAAGTTTCCCTTCAGCTATCCAGAAGACACCTTGATCCATTCTAAAAACATCATTCAGCACACTCCCCCCAACCTTTTTTTTCTCCTGAGGACCCGTCTCAGTGAACTGCTGCACAATCCACCCAGTGTCCCAAACAAAAACTTGAATATCATCCCAGATTCTTCCATCTCTCTCATCCCTAAAATCTAGTCAACTATCAATACTGTTGATCCTACCTCTTGAAGCTCTCTCCAATGCAGCAACTTCTCATTGCTTCCCTGCTATTTCCCTAGTAAAGTTATAACCATTTCTTGTCTAAAGAAATATTATGGGTAAAAACCGTTTGAGATGTATTTTTTTAATTAAAGAATATAGAGAATCATACCCTCTAACATTCTCATCTAAGAAGTAATCTTCTTACCTGGCCTCCTCCTTTTCAGCATTGCATCCCTCCCTCTACAATCCCTATCCAGTCAAAGTGATATTCCTAAAATGCAAATTTAATTATATCATCCTTGTGCCTAAACATCTGTCAATGCCTCCTTGTTACTCCTAAGGTAAAGTTCAAATTCCTTGATAAGTCTTAGAAGGTCTTGTACTATCTGCCTCCTGATTACCTTGTAGCCTAAAGTCTGTCTGATCACTCCTGCCTCAAATTCTCTGCTATACATCCACACTGATCTTTCAATTCTGGAAACACGCTATGCTTGTTCCCACACATGTTATTTCCTCCTGGAACACATTTCTTCACCCACTTTGCCTCCCTGTTTCCCTAATAATTCCTACCTCTCTGTTAAATTTCAATTTAGACTTAACTTCCCCCAGGAAGCCACACTTAATGTCCCAAGCCTGGGTTTTATCTCCTTCCTATACGATCCCATAGTATACTCTATTTTTCCCATCAAATCACTTTAGCATATTGCATTATAATTATTCTGTATCCTCACTAGACTGTAAGCTACAAAAGGACATGAATTTTATTTCATCCACCACTATATCTCTAGTACCTACTACACTTCAATAAACATTCTTGAGTAAAGTATTTGAATGAATAAATGGATGAGTGGAAAGATGGATAAATTGTTTCTAAATGGGACATGAGATGGAAATCTTGATCTTATGGCTCTGAACCTGAAAGTAACTGCTTAATACATGAATCTTAAAAAATATTAATCATTTGGATAGAATTATGTACTCTAAGATAAATGATCTCCCCTAATACTTTTCCAGGAACAGGAAAGGTAATACTCTTTAGCATTTTATGTATACTATTTAAAAGAGAAAGAAATGGAGGGGGAAGATATTAAAGGAGCCATTTAGTGACAGAATTGCTATGTTGATAGCAACTAAGAAACTTTTGGAAAACTGGGACGGGAATCTGGTAGTCAATAGTTTAGATATATAATTTTACATGAGCAACCACCTCAAAGTAAAATATTAAAGTATTTAATACTAAAAGATTAAGGACTCTAAAGAGAATGAATCTGTTGTCTTCTCATATAGAGAGAAGAAAACAAAAATGTATGCATTCTGCATCTACTATCTAATGAAATTGCAATTAGTTACTGAATTCAAATATACTACTAATGCTATGACTCAGTGTCCAGTCATTAATCCTCAAAGATAACACAAAGAAGTAATACACCCATTATTTTCCCTTGCATTAATTTTCTAATCTCTAAAGTCAAATGCAAATTTGCATGGATGAGGTGATTTTGTGAAAGCAAGCTCTTTAAAGAACTGTAATAATAAAATATTGTAACTTATTTCAGGATTTAGAATTCATTCATTCAGTCATCAAATAAGAATTTATTAAAATCTTATGAGCTACAAAATTTATGTGCTATATGGAGGATGAATGAAACCTCCCTCAAAGAAGCTTCAAAAATTTAGGGTTAATATAACTGTTTTAATAATCTCAAATATATTCTTTAATCTTTAGGCAGAAAATGGCATCCATTTCCAAAAATTATTAAAGATAAATTATATATTCAATCAATAAGAGGAAAGCTACATTTTACTTTACCTAGTATTCATAAACAGTCCAGCCCCAAATTATATAAACAGAATTACATGTCAGAATGTGAGAATCAACTAGGAAGTCACATTAAACCCAAATACTATTTACCTGAATTCCAATTCAAAATACAACTCAATGTTATATTTTTTTAAAGTGGAGATTATGTAGATCAAGGGAAAAAACCTGTATACACCTTCATTCAAACTGACTGCTGTGCATTATTTGACAATTTCCAAGTCTTAGAAGAGAATTACAGATGAGGATTTTTTAATTTAAGTTCAAAGTCATGACAGCTTCATTTCCTGATTCCCAATGTGGATCTGAATAAAAAGACATCCATAAAATGTTGTAAGTATCTTTCACTGCAACCCAGACAAAAAGTATTGCACTTCTATAACTCCTGGTTTGGTATAACCAGAAAGAGAATATATTTTTTTTTCCAAATTCATCCAAATTTTATTCTGTGATTTACTTAGAAAAAAAAATCTATACTCAAATCACTGTATGTGAATCTATAACATGGTCAGGCCACTAGAAGAAATGTGCGTGGAATCTGGTGGATTTGACACTGAGTGATTCAGAAAGCAAAAAGCGGGGATCACCCACCTTGTGTAGCCTCCTCTACAAAATGTTCCTCTACACAAAATTAACCGATCCTTCCCTCACTCTATAAAAAGTGAGGGATCTTCTCCATTTATAAAGTCTTCGATATTCTGGGAAAGAATAAGCATAACTTCCTGTTTCAAAATGTGCTGCCTTAAAAAGAGGTTGGAATAGATATACAGTGAAAGAAATAAAAAATGCTTGATTATTGGCAATTATTATAGAACTATACCAAAAAGATACAAATACTGTTCTCTTTTCCACTTGAGAGTAAAACTATGTGCAAGTCATAAAATAGATGTGTTCTGTACAATGAGTAAAATATGGATTAAAGTGTATTAAGCAACCTAAGTTTTTTTTTTTTGAACCTGAAACAAAAGGGCAATCCTAGAACAAAATTTTTCCCACTAATAAAAATAATGTTTTAAGGCTAAAATTGTAGGGTTCAAAACAGAATCTTGTCACCATCTCTTTACAATATTAATAAAGTTCAAGGCCATGTCTACTGAAAAATTTTGGCAAGCCAAACTTGCACAATTAAAATAAATACAGTGTCACGTGATTGGTCTCCCAAAGCCTGGAATTTTGACCTTGACCGAAGTCTTCTGACTCCTAATGCTATAAATAACCAGCATTTAGCTGAACAAAATATTAAACTATTAATTCTCACAGAATGTGGTTGTGCCTTTTCAGTGCATATGTCCCGTGCAAATGTTTAGCATGGGCTTATTCATTTGACAAATATTTATTGTGTGTCTACCAGGCCTAGGCCCCATATCAAGCAATGAAGATATAAAGGAGACCACGACCAACACAATGCCTCTCCTTAAAGAGCTAAAAAAAGCAGAGAAGACAAAAAATAATTGCAAAAAGTCATCACCTAGTAGTATAGGATAAACAAGGGCATTTTAATATCTATAGAGTAAGGGAAAGCCTCCTGGAGGAAGTTGAGAGGCAATGTCTTAAAAACAAAAATCTTCAAGGCTATGGTAACAGAACTGTATATCTGTAAGCTACTGCTATTCATGCCTATCAGTTAAATTCTATAGTCTCATAACATGTACAGGTTAATTTATTGCTAGGCTTATGTTTAGCATAACATGCTGCTTAAAAGAAGTTTTATAAATCAAAGGTTCTTACAGTTTTAAACCACAAAAGGAATAATTTCTACCAGTTCAGGAAAATCAAATGAGCATAATGAGTAAAGTGGCAAAACGCTTAAATATTTCTGAAAAATGGCAGACTGACCTCATGAGTTTCTTTCCATCTCTTTCTCTCTTAACCACATTAAAATCACAGTAAAAGAAATTTTTTTAAAAGATAGAAACATGTAAGAACTAAGAAAGAGAAAAAGGAAAGGAGACTAAAACAATCAAAAGAATTCATCAAATTTTTATAAAATGGAGATGGATGAATGATAATTGACCTAGGCGGGCAGAGGCAATACCTGAGTACTGAGGAGGAGGAAACCAAATGGAAGTGAGCTGACTGGAGATACAGACCCCAGAAAGGTTAAGACCTTGGGAATTCAAGGAGTTGTGAACTTGCATCTAGATTACAGCTCCTCCAACCTCTCCTATTCTTTGGAGAAACTCCATGACACCAGAGAAAAGGACTTAGAAAACACTGACATTTGGGGGCGCTTGAGTGGCTCAACTGGTTAAGCATCTTGATTTCAGTTCAGGTAATGATCTCAGGGTCGTGAGACTGAGATGGGCTGCTTTGGGCTCCATGCTGGGCGTGAAGCCTGCTTAAGATTCTCTCTCTGTGTCTTCCTCTGCCGCTCCCCCCTCCCTCTCTAAAACAAAACAAAACAAACTAAAAAAAAAAAAAAACACTGACATTTGGATGCCACTTTATTAAAAAGCCCAGATCACCAAATGAAAAGCCATTCTCATGTACAAATAGCTTCTGAGTAGCTCTCAAATATAGAAGGCAACAACCACAGATACGTGAGGAAAACTTCCAAAATGAAAGTGAGAGCTTAGAAAATCAAACAGGAATAAAAATTAACCTGGAAGAAACAACACAATGCATGAAGTGGAGGACAATGAAAAAACAAAACAAAACTATGATTAATATCCTTATAGTAAAAAGAGAAATTTAGCAGCCATAAAACAAAAACAGAAGGCTGTACCACAGGAACATTAGAGAACAAAAAATAGTTTTGGGTTAAAAAATTAGGATAACTGAAATAAAACTTTCAATAGAACAGCTGGAAGATAAAGTCAAAGATATCTCCCATAAAAACAAGCAAGATCAAAAAGTTAGAATAGAAGATTAAAATTAGATTAGGATCTGTCAGGAGGCATAACTTCAGACTAACAGAGGTTCCAGAAAAAGAAAACAGAGAGAATGGAGAAAGGGAAATTGTCAAAGAAATAATACAAGAAGAGCATACAGAACTTTCAAACATGAATTTCTATATTGAAAGGATCCTCAAGTTCCTAGCACAATAAATGAAAAAACGCCCACATAAAGCTCTTTATTATGAGTTTCAAATATCAGGGTAAAAAGAGATTATAAAAGTTTTCAGGGCACCTGGGTGGCTCAGTCAGTTAAGCGTCCGCCTTCAGCTCAGGTCATGATCCCAGGGTTATGGGATCGAGTCCTGCATCAGGCTCCTTGCTCGGCGGGGAGTCTGCTTCTCCCTCTACCCTTCCCCACTGTTCGTGATCTCTCAATTCTAACTATTCAAAATGTATTAATTCATTTAATTTTCATAACTATGAGGAAGACACTATTAAGTGTGGTCTTTTAAAAACTACATACTATCTCTCAACTTTAAAAGTAAAATTAATTTTAGGGGCACCTGGGTGGCTCAGTTGGTTGAGCATCTGCTTTTGGCTCAGGTCATGATCTCAGGGTCCTGGGATTGAGCCCCAAGTGGGGCTCCCCGCTCAGCAGGGAGTTTGCATCTCCCTCTGCCCTCCCCCCCCCCAGGCATGTGCGTGTGTGCGCTCTCTCTCTCTCAAATAAAATAAATGAAATCTTAAAAAAAAAGTATAAGTAAAATTAATTTTTAAAAAAGAAGAAAATACTGTTTTAATGCTCTCTACCTTCCTAATCTGTTCCCAGATCAACTATGGTTGATGAAAAATTCTGTCTTGGTCAATGGGGACACAAGTTTAATGTATGGGGGGGTGGGGAGAAGAGGAGTGGGAGATGAAAGTTGAGGGTATTTCCTGCTAGCATTTTAAGTATTCATTGTATAGAAGTACTTTATCCTATGTATTTATAATTTGCAGCTAGAAAGTCCATAGCACAGTAGATTCCCTGATTTAAATGAATCAACGACCTCCAGCAAAAGAACTGATGCACTCACCTCAGACCACCAATATGTATTTGGGCAAAGAATAAAGAATCTATACATTTCATTAAAGTTAAAAACAGAATAGCTACCTCTTTCCTAAATTACTGTCATCTAAGCCCTTCACACTCTTTAGTCTTGCAAAGAAAATTTCCCTAAGTGACTCCTAGTCATTTACATGACTATTTATTAAATACAACGATATGACAAAAGCATCTTGCCCCACTCACTCTTACCCTCATCTTTACCTTACATTATCAGTTGCATAATGATACTTGAACATTTCCACTTGATCTTCTGTAGGAGTTAGCCTCATTCAGCTTCCTATTTGTGCTGTCCTATCCATCTTCTCACTTATTTTCCTTACTTAAGAGTTTCTGATTTGGGGGTGGGGTGGGACGGGATATATTCTTTTGAATAGATTTTTTGTTTTTTCCGTTTCCAATCTGGGGGTATCTTCATTCTTTCTGACCTATAATAAGGAAGTTATACAGTTTTGGCATTTATTCCCTTGGCACTAATAAAGTGCTATGCAATAATGTCGTTGCTTTTGAGACCTCAGACCACTGCTTCAGAACTCATCCTACTGCACTGGACCGCCTGGATCATTTGCTGTTACCTGGTCCAGCCCGGGCGTTCCTATCTCTCACATACGCAGGCCTCCACTTTCTGCCTGTTATACCCTTGACTTCTTTGTAGTCGTTTTGTTTTGTTTTGTCTTGGTTTGGGGTTTTGGTTAATAGGTGGTACCTGCAGCAACCTCTGAGGTCCTGATGCATCAATGACAGCATCATCTATGTCTTCCCAACAGCTGGGTGAACACACCCTGGACTGCCTGGCCTACGTCTCGGTCTCGGTCTCCCGGGAGGTACCCATCTGCGGCCGCAGACCTCACACTGCGACAACCTCCAATGTCCGGTGTCACGGTGGCCCACAGTCCCAAGCGCACCCAGCAGGACTGTCGTACCCTCCCTCCCGGCGCTCAGGTGGAACACCTTGGCGGCCCTACCCTCGGGCGTCACCTGCGGGCCAGTCCCAGCGCGCGCACGCGCTCACGCACCTACCGTTTCCTTGGCAGCCGCAACCGGGATGGGAAGCAGCCCCCGGCCGCGGGGCGGGTCCTCCGGCTCTGCGGCCGAGCTCTCCGAGGGGTGCCCCAGGGCGGGTGCCCACGCGGAGTCGGCCCGTGGGGCTCCATACAGCTGGTAGCACACAAGGCCGACCAGACCCCCGCCGGCCGCTGCCGCGATGCTCAGCTCCCCCCAGCGCCTCCGCCGCCTCCAAGCCGCCTCAGCCACAGCCCCCTCTTCCTCCTCCCGGCAGGAGAAGGGCCGGCCAGGCGGGCCCGCGGCTACCCCCGCAGGCCGCCCCCACCGCCCAGGAAAGGGATGGTGAGGGCAGAGCGGAGGCGGGAGCCGAGGCGGCGGCCACAGGAGCCTCCGCAGTGCAGCCATTGCGGGAGCTGCCCGCAGCAGACCTAAGAGGCGGCGGGGGGGGGGGGGGGGGGGGGGGGAACGAAACCTCGCGAGAAGTCGGTGTGCGGAGGTTCGATGCTGTCCGAGGGCGAGCCCTTCAAACGTGCGGCCTGGGGTACCCTGTAGCCGGCCTTCAGCTGGGGCGACCGGGGGTGTCGGGCCGGGAGATCCTGGGGAAGGGGGCGGATCCCGGCTGCTCCTCCGCCCGGCACTCCTGTCTCAACGCCGCAGTCATAAATAACTGCGCCTGCCCGGGCAGCACCTGACTGCGCCAGAACCCAGCACCGCAGGGTACAGCCAAGTCAGCAGAACTTCAAAGAGCCCTGGTGTGCGGGGGTGTCCAGGCGTCGGTCCGCAAACTTGGCCCATCGACTTCGCTTTGCTGGGTGGGTTCTGAATCATTGGTAGTGCTCCTCTAAGAAAGTCACGTCCCCTGACACAAGGTCACGAAAAATTTGCAATTGTATCTTAAGGTGTACAGTAAAAATGAGGTACAGTGTGGCCCAAGTCAAAAAGATGGCAGATTAAGTCAAAGACTGTTTTGACTACACAGTGACAGCTTCTGGACTTTTAATGGGGGCAGGCTAACATTTTTTAGTTACAATTAATATTAAAAAAAAATCATTACCATACTTGTCACTTAATTCAAATCAGAAGCGTCTTGAAAGATACCCTTACTTTTGTGGGGATGCTGTTGGTATAAGTATAAAATAAAGAGTAAGTGTGATTGTGTCGTCTTTATTTTTATTATTGATATACCTGTTTGTTTGCTACCTTGTCAGTGTCACTTCTATGAGAAAGTATATATGACCTTCTTACCAGTTTCCCACCCCTGAGCCCAGTTTTGGTTAACTGAGTAATGCTGGCTTTGGTCTCTATACTCTGGAATGGTGCCAGGTCCCCTAAAATATTCTGCATCTAGGGGTGTAAACAACAAAATCCAGTTGTCTCTACTGAGCTATAGTCACAAGGGAATTAGATCAGTTGATTGTGGCAATTCTTATAAAGACTAGGGCAAACAAAATGAGGTTTTCCGACACAGATCTTGCTATTCCCATTCCTCACTAGCAGGAATGAGGAAGACTAGCTCCTTGTGTTATCACTACAAATCCTTCCATTTCTGCCTTCTTTGAATTTTGGAAAATTCTGTATTCCCAAAGAAATATTTATTCTCTGGATATATAACACAGTTCTTCTTCTGGCATTGTTTACTTTGAACTGAACACAATTTCCGGATTTTCTTATAAATTTCCAACATGGCCTAATGGCAGAATTCTTGGACAGACTAATGAATTTTTATTACTTGTATATTAAAAGCTGAGTAGCTCTAAGGAGAACTAAAGAGGTGACACCATAACATCATCTTACAGATCAGGAAAATGACAGAAATTCTCCTTCTGAGATGACTTCAAATATGTATGTATTTTCTTTCTAGTTTAAATAAATTTAATACAGCTCCTGCAAGTCATTTCTCTGGCTAGAAACCAAGTTCTGCTACGAGAGGTGCTGGATTTAGGTTTGTCAGGTTCTCACAGAGCTTTAGATAAAGCTCTCTCTGTATGCAAAAGTTATTCTAATTACAATTTTCCACAGTACTTCCCCTCTAAAAGCAAAATTTCCTAAAGAATATTGCTTTCTTCTCTGTGATTATAGCTACATAAAAATAACCAAATTCCTTTATTACCTGATATTTTCCTAGGTTTAGTCTCAAGGGGAAAAATTACAGGAAAACATGATATTAGGAATTTGGGACTTTTCAAAATTAAAGATAATATTAGATCAATATAGATTTAGTCCAATTTCCTTCAACTTTTATGTCAATTCTCCTGCGCATTAATAATATCCAAAAAATGTCCCTATTCCACAGTGAGAGTCCATACCTTCAAAAAAAATTCACTTATGTTCACTATGATCTAAGTAAAAAGAAATGCTCTGAAGCATTTTAAAATGTTTACAACAGCAGGGATCAAGCCAAAGAAGTTTTATCAAGAAAGCATATTTATCAATATGGAGCAATAAACTAGGCAGCAAAAGATTTGGACTCTTGGTTTTGCCACATCTTAGTTGCATAAACTTATAATGCTTTGAAGGCCACAATTTCCTATAAAATAATGAAATTGAATAGGTGATCACCTTCTGAACCCATGGTCCTAATTAACCAAAATGCTCCAAGCATACCAAGCATACATATACAAATACTTCAGAGCATTTTTCACATGTCATTTCTCTTTTCAAAACCTATAAATGCCTTACAATGGCTTTCTTTCCTATTAAAATTCCATACAATGACCTAATTATTTTAAACTTTCACTACTTTTTAAATTGCAAATAAGTGACTTTTAAAAATGTGAAATTTAGGGGCACCTGGGTGGCTCAGTCGTTAAGCGTCTGCCTTCGGCTCAGGTCATGATCCCAGAGTCCTGGGATGGAGCCCCGCATCGGGCTCCCTGCTCAGCGGGAAGCCTGCTTCTCCCTCTCCCACTGCCCCCGCTTTGTTCCCTCTCTCGCTGTGTCAAATAAATAAATAAAATCTTTAAAAAAAATGTGAAATTTAAGTGTAATATGTGTCATGCCTAGGCAGAAATGTCTAACAATAGTCCTATTTAAATATTCTGCTTACCTTATGTGACTCAATCTGGGCGCCAGAATTTTGACTAGTTAAAAAAAGGAGTGGAGCACCTGAGTGGCTCAGTCGTCTAAGCGACTGCCTTCGGCTCAGGTCATGATCCCAATGTCCTGGGATCGAGCCCTGCATTGGGCTTCCTGCTCGGCAGGGCAGTCTGCTTCCCCCTCTGCTGTTCCCCCCCCCCTTGTGCTCTCCCTCCCTCTCTCTCTCTCTCTTACTTGCGCTCTCTCTCTTAAATAAATAAATAAAATCTTTAAAAAAATGAGCAATTATATCTAAGGCCCTACATCAGGGCACATGAGTCCCCTAGCAGCAGGTGCACTCAATTCCAACAGAGGGAAGTTACCAGCCAAAGAGCAAGGCTGCAGCAAGCCCCTTCTCTCTTGGGAAAGTTGTCATAAAATTGTCCCCATCTTCAGCACTGCTTTCTCTAGGGTACAATTAGCAAATTCAAAGGAGAGAGTGAAAGTGGTGGGCAAGAGATGTTCTCTGGGGCCATAGCTTTTTCTTGGTCTTTTGTCTTTATAGGACTAGCCACTAGGAGTCTGGAACTCAATTCTTCAGCATCCAGGGCTATGAAAACCAAGTTACCCAAGGCACTGAGGGTCTGTTTGTTATTTTGACTATCTTCCACCCCTAAAGACAGACTGACAATGCTTTGTCCCCTGCCCTTCTCCCTCTGTCAAAACTAAGCTGTGCCTAAGCTCCATTAAACCAAAGTATGTATCTAGCCCTGCTGCAGGCGCATAGTAGGACCCCAGTCAATGTTTATCAAATGAAGAAGGGAATTTTTTTATTGTTGTAGGGGGAAGAGGCCAAGATGGGAAGGCAATTCAGGAGGCAAGGAAATAAGGTAGTTTATCAGAGGCTAAAGGAGCTGATAAACCAAGCAGCACATATGGAAATGTAATTAAAGCAAATGGAAGGCCAGAAGGAGAAAGCAAGAGGTTGGCAAGGAAGGATCCGAGATAGAGTGTGGTCATGGAGAAGGGTTGATTTAGGAACAAATTTTGTGATTTTGTGATTTGAAGCCATCCTCGTACATATCATATTTTGGCATGATCCTGCTGGACCAAGAGCCTTAAAGGAACAGGGTTTCATCAGGTTCTTTTGGTCCTCTGAGGAATTCCAGCATGGTCCAGGGCTGAATGTCAGCGAGTTGAGCTTGACATTTCCCTTTCTGTTACTTCATATCTCACTGGTGACAACAACCAAGCTGCCAGTTGTACACACTTAAGTTTTTAACTTCAAGACAAGTAATAAAGTCACTTTGACGATTACATCTGTCCAGTCCGATTTATATAATTTCTGACTTTATATGATTTCCAGAGCCCAGCTGACAGTGTCTCACTGTTCAATTCTTGCCATTTTTGTCCCTCATTTGGTGGCAGGAACTTGTTTTCTTATGTATTTGGGAATCTTAATATAGCCTAAAGAGATTTAACCAATGAGTATCTTAATAAAAAACTTGTAGTACCTGAAAACCTTTAAGAAGATGCTCAGTAGATATTTTCCTTATTTACTAAGAAAAGACGAAAAGAACTTTTTTTAAGCAACAACGTACCGTTTTATCTTCTTTAACTTGTAACACTTTCTCCTGAAAAATGTCCATATGCACAGACCCAGTAGGTGTCTGGTGTTATAACCAATATATACCCTTGTCTCTGGTTCTAACCCCAGACTGTCAGGTGTTAGAGGGGAAGTTGCTTAAGGGCAGATAACCAAACAGAAGGGCAGCCTTCAGAACAGTGCCAAGAGGGAACCATTAGAGAAATCAAACATAGCATAAGGTAAGTCCATGTACTTACCTGAAGAAACTTACAGGGATGGCAAATGAGCTTCATTTCTTGCCAACGCCAATTGGTTGGTACTGGTTATCCAGAACACTGTACTGAGCAAAATTTTCAGACCAGGTCCAGAATTCAGAGGAAAAAATACATTGGTAGATGAGTATGCCTGCAAAGAGTAGGCTATCAGACTGGGCTGAGCTGTGTTACGGGACCACCATGGTTTCCTTGCAACTCTCCAATTGGAGAAGACCGTAAATAATAGAACAGAAAAACTGGAAGATGTTTAAATGTTTCTGTAATACACATGTGAACATCTGATATTTGCCCTTGAAAGATTTAGCAGACTGAAAAGAATTTAGAGATAAATTAATCTGGAAAATTTGTAAACTTTTAAAGCTTTTAGGGGTAGTGTGGAGAGTCCTTATTGGAAACTGTCAAAAGAAATCTGATATAGAAGCTCCCAGGGGCACCTGGGTGGCTCAGTCGGTTAAGCGACTACTTTAGGCTTAGGTGATGATCCTAGGACTCTGGGATTGAACCCTGCTTTGGGCTCCCTACTCAGCAGGGAATCTGCTTCTCCCTCTCCCTTTGCTGCTTTCCCAGCTTGTGCTCTCTCTAGTGTACTCTCTGTCAAATAAATAAATAAAATCTTAAAAAATAAAAAAAAGAAGCCCCCAAATACAAAGTAAATAACAGTAGAATTTTTTTTTAAAGATTTTATTTATTCATTTGAGATACAGAGATACAGAGAGAGAGAGAGCATGATCAGGGGGAGAGACAGAGGGGGAGGGAGAAGCAGCCTCCCTGCTGAGCCAGGAGCCCGATGTGGGGCTCAATGCAGGGCTCGATCCCAGGACCCTGGGACCATGGCCTGAGCCAAAGGCAGATGCTTAACCATCTGAGCCACCCAAGTGCCCCAACAGTAGAATGTTTCTCGCTGAACACAGGAGGGTTTTTGGGCCCTGTTCACTTAAAGCCTCCCTTTAAACTCTCATAGCCAGGCCTGAAGCATTTCTGTAGAATCTTAGGGCTTAAAAACCACTAAAATGTACAGTTCTAATTTTTTTCTGATGAGGAAACTGAGAGGCTCTCAGGTTAAAGAATATTCTCTGGGTCACACAATCAGGACTTGTGTTTCAATATTCTGCCCTACCTCTACATAGTTTCTATATTGGAATTAGAAAAAATTTAAAAGTTTTTTTTAAGGCACATTAACTTGCAAAAAATAGAAAGAAATGGCATTAGCTCAAATAAAAGATATTTTTAGGATAAAATCATATCAACCCAGGGAAGAGTGGTACTGAGTCTTAGGAAATGTGATAAGCAGGTCAGCTCTAGAGATCTACATAGTAAGTGTTCAAGGACATTTATTCTAACATACTCCTGTGAACATGACTTGACCACTAATTCCATCAGTCTCTGTGAATCTTAGTTTAGGTTCTAAAGAGAAAACATTGACTTGGTGTGGCCTTGCTGTGTTTTCTACCTTTGTTAGTTTCTTACTGTTGGGCCAGTCAGCTGTGCCTAGGAAGAAAAAGGTTGAGTCATGGAGGAGCATTTTCCAGTTTTTCTGTTCTGTTATTTCAGGGATATAGGGAGAACAGCTTCTCTTAGAACTCCCCCTGGACAGGTACCGTTGGTGTGCTGGTGAAAGTCTAACAATTGATTCTGGGGGTAGAAGAAGTAGGGAGTCGTGATTTATGGCATTGGCAGATTTCCATGGTATAAATACTCTGACCATGGCCAATGCCAAGCTACCTACATGACAAAGACGCAGTAGCACATCATCATATAGAATATCCATTAAACACATAGAAAGATATAATAGGTGTAGGAAAATAATTGGGAAGTGATAAGTTCTTAGTACTCATTACCTTTGACTTTAATATAATGTATCCAATTGTAAGTTCATATATTTTAATTTTTAATAATGTTGCTAATCTAATAATGTCTGGCTCACTAAATTCCTGAAAATTTAATTGTTAGTTCTGTTGAGCTGTGCAAGCTATCTCCAGGACACTACTAGCAGGTACTTAACGATTACCATATCCATTAGAGAGTTTGGGCATTCTTGAAGATCAGTGTTTGACACAAGAAGGAAACAGTATGAGTAGGACATAAGACTAAGCCAAAAAAAAGACCAGAATTAAAATTTACCTTTAGCCACAAACAGTGAATTAATTTACCCATCTTTTAGTCAATAGGGGTTAACAACCTTTCTTCCCTTCTTGGGGTTGTTAATTGGTTTCAATCAACCTATATAAAGATGTTACTATGGAATTATTTTTACTCTTTCCAATTTATTATATTTGCTGTTCCAAAGACTTGAAGTTAAAGAATCCTCTCAGGTATGGATGGGAACAATGGACTACCCAGAACCAGGTGGAGACTACTGTTTTGTTTTGTTTTTAATGTTTTCCTTTTCATTTTTTTTAATTGAAGCGTAGTTGACACACAATGTTACATTAGTTTCAGCATACAACAAAGTGATTGGACACCTCTGTACATTATGCTGTGCTGATCACAAGTGTAGCTACCATCTGTTATATACAACACTATTACAATACCATTGATTGTATTCCCTATGCTGTACCTCTCATCCCCATGACTTATTTATTCCATAACTGGAAACCTGTCTCTCCCACCTCCCCGCCCCTCTGGCAACCATCTGATTATTCAGGTGGAAACTACTCTTTTTTGGGGGGGGGGCAGGGTAGAGACTACTCCTGAGCTGAGTCTTGGCTCCAAGGGTAGAAAGCTGTGCATTTAAAAGCCAATACCCAATAGGAATCAGCTCTGATCTTACCAGGTCATTAGGTCTTGCTTTATGTTAATGTTAATCCTTAGCTTTGATTAAAATATATTATTTCAAATTTACAGTAATATAATATATCTAAACAATATTTAAATTTATTACACTTAAAATTTCTATTTTGTCCATAGGAAGGTAGTCATTCTTAAGCCAAAGTAATCAACAAGTGATTTAGGTCACTATGCATATCTTTTTCTGTTAAAATAAATCAGTTTGCCTCAAACACTGGAGATTGATCTGAAAACAAAAAGTCTGAAAATATGGGTGTTCATAAATTCCTTGGCAACTGAAGCATATCAAAACTCTTGCACTTTGGAAAGGATTGCAGTTTTTTTGGGATTGTCGCAAATCCTGTGTTCAGGAACCTGTAAACCTCAGACCTCCACATCAAGGGAAATGAAGTGAACCATTCACTTGATGATAAGACTTTATAGAAAACCACTAAATGAGCTACTCTAACATCATCATGCAGGTGCATGGGGCTCCTTAAACAAATTATTCCAGATTAAGTAGGCCTGTTCCTCCATCTTTCTAGTATTATACAAGGAAACCATGTTTGATTAGAATTTTATTGTGTGTGGTATTTGTTTCAGGGCACATGCTTTGATCAAAATCTATGTAATGGAGGCCTGTGTTCTCTGATATCTAGAATTAATAATTGAACTCTTGGCTATGGCTAAATATAATAATTACCCTGACTTAATAAACATCTATGTGCCTGTAAAGAGTTTGTCCCTAAAGTGAGTTTTAAATAAAGAGAAACATCAAACAATGATGAAAACAATATGTGAAACTCAAGATCGTTATCCAAACCAGGTGCTGTTTCAAACTGAAAATGAACCAAATTAAGAAGAAGGACAAGCTAAAAGTTGGGGTAAAAAGAGTAATTCATCATTAAGTCTTTTAAAAATGGAAACAAATGAGAAATGAATTTCAGAACATCGTGTGAATGCTCCTTTGTTCTTCTTTCCAAGTCTATAGATTAAAATTAAATTTTCTTCCAACTTTCTCTGATAATTATGAAGGACTCCTATGACATCCAGCTAGAAGAGGTCACTAGGCACTTAAAAATGTGGAACTAAAGCTTTGGGCGTGAGGTCTTAATGGAGGTAGCTGACTGCTACGGAACTTTGTACTGAAATTTAGTTGAATTTTAAATGCAATATTAGTAAAAAAAAATCATACTTTGAAAGACAGCTTACATATACCATACATGGATTATGTTAGAGTCAAAAATTATAAATTATATAGCATTTACATAATAATGGGAACTTGCAGATACATCTACAGAAATATTATGTTTCAGAAGTTGGAATCTCATGTATATAAATATCGTTATCTACATATTTATTTTGATAAAATATCAGTATTTGAGTTTCATAATTAGAACCTTCCTTTAAAGCTCTGATTTTAAGAAAAGGAGAATTTAGACGATTTTAAGAGAGAGGTTATCTCTAAAGATTTTTCTATAATTAGTCTATAGAGCAAAGCTACTGAATTTTATTTTCCGATTAAATTTTACCTTGAAATTTGGATAGCAATCATAAAATGTTAGATTGAATGGGACCACGGGATAATTTAGTCTAAGGTCTGTGTTTTAGCCAGGAGGAAACTGAATGGATCATGCCTTACCAGGAGATATTTCCTGATCTAGCTTCTGTCTGCTACCCCTCCTTTCTTTGGCATTTTCTTAACAGGACTCGTTAGAGCCTTGTTTGCAAGAACAGCTGGAGTCAAATATTTTCAACAGCTGGAGTCAAATATTTTCAGTGTCAACACTTTCCCGGGATCCTGACAGCTGTATAGTATTTGCTGAGCTGCATTTTATTCCTGCGGAGATTATTGACATCTTCACAGTTTTCCTGTGATTTTTATCTTTGCCACTGACATGCTCATTACAATTGTGCCGTTTTCTGTTTCCATTTTTGGAAGGGAGACTTGGCTGAGGAATTTACCAATAGTATGGTTAGGAGCTGAAGTGAAACTGGGCACCATTTATTTCTGTCTATCAAGGTCCCTCTTGGCCTTCTCAAGGGCATGGCAGCATGTGTACCCACACCGTCCTCTAGTGGCTGACCCCATGGGAGATCAGCTATACCACTTGGCCACTGTGGCCAAGACTGTCCTTTCTCTCAGTGCATGGGCTTATGAGCGGAGGTTATTATTTTTTAGGATGAAGAATATTTCTCCTGGTGTGCCCGAGTTTTCCAACAGTCAAATTAAATTTTACAGCATTGCATATACATTCTATGACTTGGAAGCTTTCTCAGGGGAAATAGAAAAATAAATTAAAAAATCTAAGCAAGTCCTTCATGTTTCTGGAAAAATCCGAAACTGTATATCCATCAGCCAATAAAGATTTATCAGGCATAAAAAAAATGCCAAGCACTGTTGTAGGTGCTTGATATTCGTAAGTGAAGAAAACAGACAAAGAACGTGTTTCCTTTTGGATTGACATTCAAACCGGACTACTTGTAAATGTGATGTGTTTCAAAAACTGTACTACCAGGAACTGTATTCTCACCATTCAGTAACGTAAGGGATGTTTGCCTTCTCTTCTTAACCCGCCTTCAGGCCAGGATGGAGGTGGCTGGCACCACGTCACCTGCATAGCTGGTACCATTTGCATTACTAGCCTCACACGAGCTAATGGTGCTCACTCCAGAGTGACCCTTCGGGAACGCTATTTCCATCTTCCTAAATTGTGTGCCAAAATGTAAGAAGTGTCTTTGAATCCTCTTTCCGTTCCCCTTCTCCCAATTCTCCTCCCTACACCAGCACTAACTTAGCTAGTGTCCTTCTGAGCAGTTTTTGCCTAGAGCTATGCTCCAGTTCTGCAAAAACAGGACTGGTTATTGGAGGCCTCTAATTAGGGGAGAAAAAAATGGGTAAATAAGGCTTCAGTTACTCTTATCATATTACTTTGGGGGAAGATATGAAATTTCAAGGTGGTTTAATTAATCACTTTTCCATTTTCTGTTTTTTAAAAAGAATGTAATTCATCCATATTATTGGTGTCACAATAAATTAAACTCTTGTATCTCCATTCTTGTGATGGTGTGTTTTATTTTTAACTCATTCTCAGGAGAGACAATGAACAAACTCATTAATTATTTAAATCTACTGACTTCCTGAATTTTATGAATAGATTCTTTATTTGGAAGAGTGTCATTTTTTTTAAATCAGAATTTTGATGGCAATTTTATCCCCTCAAAAAATGCAATTTATTTGAATTCTGATGATTTGATTTTTATTTATTAAAATAAAAATACTCTTTTAGTATTTATGTGGCTTTGTTTCAGTCAGATGAGGCATATTTAATTTAAAATACTGTTTCTGTACTTTGAAAATGGGGAAATGAAAAAGAAAGAGTCTTAGTGGAATCTATGAATACATTCATAGTAAGGAGGTAATAAGCAGTGAAAAAAGTTAGCAACCATAATCATTTATCTTAATTCACTCTTCAATTGCTGATTCTGGGAGCAAACAAATGAAGTAATGTATGAGCAATGATGTCAATTTTTTCTTATAAGGTATACTTCAGTTGCTCTAGAGAATCAGCTTTTATCAGTACTTTGGTATTTGCAGCAGGTGGGGTGGGAACAGCTTTGGAAATAGATGTGAACTATTTCAATTTTAATGATGGTTTTTCCACTAACTAGGTGGCATTTTTCTGAAAACCATCTTCCCTCATCTGCAAAATGAAGGTGTTTGGTTGAGGTGAGTTGGCAAGTTCCTTCCATGACATGAAAAAGATAAAATACTTTCACACCACAATTTTATGACATATTCAAACAATGACAGAAGATCATATGAAATAGGAATGAATGATGTGTATTTAGCCAGATGTTGTGAAATAGGTTACTTCCAAAACTTTATTTTAGAAGTACACTTTTTGTAGATCCACCTTGAAATGCAATTAGTTTAATCTTTCATTATAAGAACCAAAAGATCATTTTTTTCTATGCTCCAAATAAAGACCACTATTAGTTTTGATAAACCATCTTTATCTTCTTGCAACCTAGAGCAAACCATGGAATTTTAAGTGGCCTAAAACCCAGGAAAAATTGATAATATTTATTGTCATTAAAATAATCACTTAGGAGTGCCTGGGTGGCTCCGTCAGTTAAGCGTCTGACTCTTGGTTTTGGCTCACGTCATGATCTCCTGGTCAGGAGATGAGCTTAGCGTCAGACTCCGAGCTCAGCAGGGAGTCTGCATACCCTTTCCTTCTATGCGCACCCCCCCCCCCGCCCCGCCCCGCCTCGTGCACACACTCTCTCTCTGAAATAAATAAATAAATCTTAAAAAAAAATCACTTAGATGTTGTAGCACTAATGGATTTTCATACACATTTGTCTGTAGGCTTCCTACAACACTTCTGCCTGCATGTTGGATAGGACACATGTTATTATCCCAATTTTATAGAGGAAAAAATTGAGCTCTGGGGCTCCAGTAATTTAATTTTCTCAAGGTCTTATAACTACTGAGTAGCAACATTTTGCTTATATCTAAAAAGTGAGTAAGGAAAGAAAAAAATACATGGTAAAAATCAAACTATGTGTTGTTTACTACTCTTGTTGCTCTTTGTGATGGGTAAAGTGGGGAGGGGGGCTGGAGTTGACATTCCTGAAATAAGTAGGCCATGACAAAGTTGTTCAGTTTATGTCAAAATTTTATTCTGCTTAAATGAAGGGGGGAAATCGGAGGGGGAGATGAACCACGAGAGACGATGGACTCTGAAAAAAAACTGAGGGTTCTAAAGGAGAGGGGGGGGGGGGGACAGGTGAGCCCAGTGATGGGTATTAAAGAGGGCACGTTCTGCATGGAGCACTGGGTGTTATACACAAACAATGAATCATGGAACAGTACATCAAAAACTAAAGATGTAATGTATGGTGATTAACATAACAATAAAAAATTAAAAAAATTTTATTCTGCTTAAATTTGGTCCCCTAAATTATGTGATTTCGTGGTCAATTAACTTTCCTTTTTCCACGTGTGGTCAATACCATTCACAAAAAAATATCCAACCTCTTCTGGTGGAGGTTTGGGATTTTGTGCAGACTGAGACTCTTCCATGCAAATAGTTCAGAAATTCTGATTTAATGTCAATTATCTTACATAATGGCTGTTGAATTTAGTTTTTTCTCTCCTACAATTAAAGCGCTTCTAATATCTGAGCTGTGGCCTTCCAAAATTCACATTAAAAACTTAAATTTTTATAAAATTTCATGCTTATAGAAAAGCTACAGGAATAGTACAGAGAACTCCATATACCCTTTATTCACATTCTTTGTTGACACTTCACTCCATCTGCTTTGTCATCTATTTCTGTCTCTAGATGCATAAACATTTTTTTTCTGAACCATTTGAGAACAGTTTTGCAGACATCATGCCCCTTTATCCATAAAGTTTTATTTTGGATTTCCTAAGACTTTTCCTTATATAACTGCAATGCAACTGTCAAAATCAGGAAATTTAATGTTGATACAATGCTATTATTTAATTCGTAATCCATATTAAAATTTTGCCAGTTCTTTCAATAATGTCAATTATGGTTGTATTTTTGTCTGGTTCACACTCCATGCCAGGATCATACAACACATTTAGTTTTCATGTCTCCTTAGTTTCCTTTAGTCTGGAGGACTTCCTCAACCTACCTGTCTTTGTATTTCTTGATTTTGACATTTTGGAAGCATGTAGGCCAACTGCTTTACAGAATGTCCTTCACTTGGGGCTTATCTGATGTTTCCTCATGATTAAATTGTGCATTTTTGACAGGAATACCAAATGAGTGACATTGTCTTCTTCCTAAGGTATTAAGAGGCACATGGCATTGGTTTGTCCCATTATTTTTTTTTTAAGATTTTATTTATTTATTTAACAGAGAGAGAGAGAGAGAGCAAGCGAACACAAGCAAGGGGAGATGCTGAGGGAGAAGCAGGCTCTCTGCTGAGGAGGTGACATGATCATCTATATAGAAAATCCAAAAGAATCAATTACAACAACAAAAAGTCCTGGAACTAATAAACAACTATAATGAAGTTGTAAGATAAAAGGTTAACCACAAAAGTCAATTGCTTTGCTATATATGTCAGCAATGAACAAGTTGAATTTCAAACAAAAAACACAGTGGCATTTATATTAGCTCATAAAAATGAAAAGGTATAAATATAACAAAATATGTACAAGATCTAAATGCAGAAAACTACAACACTCTCATGAAAGAAGTCAAAAAAGAACAAAATAAATGGAGAGATCATCCATGTTCATGAATATGAGACAATGTTGTCAAGATGTCAGTTCTTCTCAACTTGATCTATAGATTCAATGCAATGTCAATCGAAATCTCAGCAAGTTATTAGATGGGTATTGACAAATTGATTCTAAAGTCTATATGTAGAAGAAAAAGATCCAGAATAGCTAACACAATACTGAAGGAGAAAAACAAAGTTAGAAGACTGACAATACTTGAAGTCAAGACTTACTATAAAGCTACAGTAGTCATGACAGTGTGGTATTGATGAAAGACTAAACAAATAGGTCCATGGAACAGAATAGAGAGCCCAGAAATAGACTCACATAAATACAGTCAGCTGATCTTTGAAAAAAGAGCAAAGGCACTACAATGGAATAAAGGCAGTCTTTTCAATAAATGGTGCTGGAGCTGGGACGCTTGGGTGGCTCAGTAGGTTAAGCATCTGCCTTTGGCTCAGGTCATGATCCCAGGGTCCTAGGATCGAGTCCCACATTGGACTCCCTGCTCAGCGAGGAGCCTGCTTCTCCCTCTGCCTGCCACTCCCCCTGCCTGCCACTCCCCCTGCTTGTACTTTCTCTCTCCCTCCCTAATAAATAAATAAAATCTTAAAAAAAAAAATAAAAAAAATAAATGGTGCTGGAACAACAGGATATCCACATGCATATACCCATATATATATATATATCCATATTATATATATATATAATAAATCTAGACACAGATCTTAAAATCTTCACAAAAACTAATTTGAAATAGGTAATAGACCTAAGTGTGAGATAAAAACTATAAAACTCTTAGAATATAACATAGGAGGAAACCTAGAGCACCTTGGGTATGATGATGACTCTCTGGATACACCACCAAGGGTGCAATTCATGACAGATATACTTGATAAGTGGAAATTCATTAAATTTAAAACCTTCTGCTCTGTGAGGGATAATGTTGAGAGAATGAGAAGACTAGCCACAGACTGGGAGAAAATTTTGCAGAAGACACATCTGATAAAGGACTATTATCCAAAATACATAAAGAACTCTTAAAATTCAACAAGAAGAAAACAAAAACCAGATTAAAAAATGTTCCAAAGTCTTTTATAGGTACCTCACAGATAGCAAATAAGCATATAAGAAGATGCTCCACATCATATGCCATTAGGGAATCACTAATTAAAACAACTAGGTATTATTACATACCTATTAGAATAGCCAAAATCCCAAACTCTGACAACACTTAATGCTGGTGAGAATGTGTAGAAATAGGAGCCCTCATTCAGTGCTAGTGGGAATACAAAATTGTACAGCTACTTTGGAAGGCAATTTGGCGTTTTCTTTTTATTTTTTAAAAGTTCTTATTTATTTATTTGTGAGAGAGAGAGAGCACAAGCTGGAGTGGCAGCAGAGGGAGAAGCAGGCTTCCTGCTGAGGAAGGAGCCCGACATGGGACTTGATACCAGGATCCTGGGATCATGACCTTGAGCTGAAGGCAGACGTTTAACCGACTGAGCCACCCAGGCAGCCCACTATGGATTTTTTAAATAATAATGCCGTCAGGGACTATTTATTGAGCACCCATTGTGAAGCTGGTCTTCTACTATGCACTTTATATATGTCATCATATTTAGTAACAACACAATCTTTAGTATTAGATACTGTTATTTCTATTTTTATTTTTACTTATTTATTTTTAAAGATTTTATTTATTTATTTGACAGAGAGAGACACAGCGAGAGAGGGAACACAAGCAGGGGGAGTGGGAGAGGGAGAAGCAGGCTTCCGGCGGAGCAGGGAGCCCGATGCGGGGCTCGATCCCAGGACCCTGGGATCATGACCTGAGCTGAAGGCAGACGCTTAACCACTGAGCCACCCAGGCACCCCCAATTTGGCATTTTCTTGCAAAACTAAACATAGTCTAGCATACAATCCAGAAGCCACACTTCTTGATATTTACCCAAAGAAGCTGAAAACTCATGTTCATACAAAAACATGCCTACAGATGTATATAGAAGCTTTATTCATAATTGCCAAAACTTGGAAGCAGCTAAGATATCCTTCAGTAGGTGAATGGATAAATAAACTGTGGTATATCCAGACAATGAAATATTATTCAGTGTTAAAGGGTAATGAGCTATAAAGTCATAAAAAAGACATGGAGGAATCTTAAATGAATATTGCTAAGTGAAGGAAGGCAATCTGAAAAGGCTACATACTATATGATCCAAATTACATGACATTCTGGAAAAGGCAAAATTATGGAGACAGAAAAAGATCAGTGGTAAAGACAGTAAAAAGATCCCAGGAGTTGGGATGGGGTAAGGATGAGTAAGTGGACACCAGAAGATTTTTTGGGCCCTAGAACTACTCCATATGATACTATAATGATGGCTACATGTCATTATATACATTTGCCTAAGCCCATAGAATGTCCAACACACCGAAAGTGAACCCTGCAAACTATGAACATTAGGTGACAATGATGTGTCACTACAGGTTCATCAATTATAATAAACGTACCACTCTGGTGGAGGATGTGAAATCTTTGTGCCTTGCTCTTATTTGCTGTGAACCTCAAACTACTCTAAAAAAATAGTCTAAAAAAAGAAAGAAAGATACCCCAGTCCTGGAATCAGACATTTTCCATGGGTCATTTTAGTGGGAGATTAAATCAAGAAACCAAGATCTAGACAGTAAGTGTGCTCGTTTGCTTCTAGTATATCTTTGCATCTAGGCTGCGTTAGTGATCAGAGTGGACGTACAAGCATCTGCACATACACACGCTTGCACCATATGCTAATACTGGTAACTGTAATTCCAAGTCAACACTTCAGGATTCATTCTAGTTTTGTCTATCTTCATATCTGTATCTCCATTCTCTAACAGCAAAACGCCCAGCTCTCATTATCATCAATATATTTACTCATTTGTTCAATCTTACAATACATCCATCTAACCTCCACTACCGAGAAAAACAATCTCAGTAACTGAAATTTAATATTTGTTCATGTATTTTTCTTTTGGTCTTTAGACCTTGGTTATATAGTCAAAGAATTGTATTTGAAAAGTACGAAGTATTTTTTTTTTAATTATTATTACTCCCTTCTGTGTGGTTATGTGATTCACTTGAATTCACTTAGGTCTTTTGTTGCTGGTTTTATTCCCTGCCCCGCCCCCCCATTCTTTTCTATTTTCTTTCACCTAAAAAAGATGGAAAACATTGATATTGCTCCAAAAGCCAAAACTCTATGAAAAGTTGTTCTCAAAAAATTGTCACTCCCTTATTTCTTCTACTCCATTCACATCTATCCCAGATAATTAATTAACCAGGAACAAATTTCATTAGTTTCTGGTTTATCTATCCTATGTTTATTTTTGAAAAAAAAAAAAGGCATATACATGTAGAAGTTGCTTTTTTTCCTCTTTCTTACAGAAAAGGTAGCACACTATATGTAAAGTGTGCTAAAGCTTTGCTCTTTTATCAATAATATCTTCTAGAAATACTTCATGTTAGCTCATAAAGATCTTTATCATTCTTTTTCTCCCCCAGCTGGACGATGCTCCACTGTATGAATGTACCATTATTTATTCATTTAGTTCCCTATGTATGGAAATTTACGTTTTTGCCAATATTTTGTAATGACAAATAATAAATAATGTTAGGCAAATGTACTTATATTTTATTGAGGTATATAAATGTACTTGTATTTCATTTAATATATATTAAATATATAAATATTTAAGTATAAATATTTATATATTTATTGGGGTACTTATATTTTATTAAGTTGTGACTTTTAAATCAGCTCTTTTTCTTTTTCTCAAGCTAAACACATGTAGAAGTATCGAAAAGCATTGGCCTCTTTTTCATGTGTTAAAAAGAAAAACTCATGACAATATGCTCGCTGAAAAGCCATCTAGGAATTATATGGTCTGGAAAACTGTAACTACATTTTGTGGAAGTAGAAATTGTACCACATATTTGTATAACAGCAAGGCAAGTGTGGTCTCTAGGAAGTATAGGCGAAGTTGATTAGATTGCAGTGTATACTTAAAAGTTGAATAATGCACTCTTGTAAAACACTCTTCAAAATTATTTAACTTCCCATGATATCATCATAGCATGTGCAAAAAAAATCTTTAGTGTTATCTTTTCCTGTCACGTGACTAGTGCAAACAAAAGAAATCCTTATCTTTTTGTTTCTATTCTGGCCCTTTATAAAATGGCATTAAGCACCATTCAAAACTTACACATTAAAGGTTTGGTTTGGGGAAAAAAAGATTTATTTTGTATTTTAAACAAATTATACTTGCTAAATTATGAAGCAAAAATTTTCCCAACAATTGAAAAGTCTAGCATCTTATATGCACAGAAAACTTTATAGTTTTAAAACCACTTTCCTGTGTATTTTCACATTTAAGTCCCATAGCAACCCCAGGCGTAGTGAATGAGGCAAGGAGCTATATTGTACTTCTTTTACAAAAGTTGAAACAGAGGCATTTAGAGAGTTTAAGGAAATTGCCCTGGGATTTAGGACTCTGGACCAAACCCTGAACTAGAATCCAGGACAATTTATTTTTTCTTTATAAAGTGGGATGTGCTTATCTCATAGGGTCATGTGGTGATCAAATAAGGTAATGCACTTGAAAATGCTAAAGCTATAGAAAGAGAAGGTAGTTCTATTATTAGAGTATTTGGGCTTTGGTGGCCATGTGTAAAATTTCCTGATATTTCTATCTTTAAGTAATACAAGAGACAGTCTGAGAGCTATAGATCATACAGTCTGAGAGCTATAGATCATACAGCAGGACTTAAAGTGTTCATGTGGGGAAATATTTCATAGACTGAACCAAGAACTCAAGGAGCAGGCGACGATGCTAGATATCCACTGTGGAATAATTAACAGTATTATATGTTGTACAGAACTTAGACCTTGAAACAAACCTCATTAAAAGGCACCTGATCTTAGTTTTAAAACCTTTAAGTATCTCTTCTGTAGAAGTAATCAATGCATGCGCTGGATACTTCAGTCATCCCGCTATGAGATTCACACAACTTTGATCTAACTTTCTTTGATTTAACACTGCAATTAAGAAGATTTGGTTCAAAGTAAAAGCTCATTGGTTGATGTTTTACACTGATGTGATAATGTTTACACAGATGTGCTTTGAAATCTTGCTTATGGTGGATTTGGGGGTCCTACCATAAGACAGACCGCTGTTATCTGAAAGGTGAAATGATATGACATTTACCTGGTACGACCTTTAAAACAGACTTAGAATATATTTTTCTAAAGTGATTTATCTGTTTATTGTTTTTAGCTAGTGTTTTTGTTTTATTTCATATCTATCGACAGTAAATCACTCGCCTTAAGGACTCTTTTATAACTTGGTTGCACAAGGGTAACTACTTAGGGCTGTAGTGATGAAAAGATGTAACTTTACCTACTTTAAAGCACCTGCCAATTAATTAGCAAAAACAAAACAAAACAAAACAAAAACCCTTCAGAGCAAATAAAATAAAGCAATCACATCCATTTGTGCTCCCAGGTTCAGGCTTTTGCTGGACAGACTATGAAACAAGATTGCAAAACTAAACTACCAGACTGAAAAGCTAAACTTGAGGAATTCCCTAAAACTTTTTGCTCAGGGGGAGCATAAATCTGCCAAAAGCTTCTCAACTCTTCTGCCACTGAAAAATTTTAACGGGAAGATTTTGAATTGACTAGTGGTACAAAACCAAAGTTTTAAGGTTTATATGGACAAGTATCCACCTCCTTCTCTTTAGTGACTTTTTATTTTACAAATATGCACAGGCACACTTACATTTTTACCAGGAAATTTTCCTGTCTCAAAAACACATCAAGAATTAATGCCATTTACTCATTTTTTTAAAATAATTGAAATGTGAACCAAAAACAAAACAAAACAAAAAAACAACTAACCTTAAAGAAAATACCTAACCTAGAAAGAACAGGGAAATGCTCTTAGATTGGATAAGGGCGCCAGAGGCCACTCATCATTTATGACACTATTACAGATATTCATTTTCTATTTGTGGCAAGTATAAGAATGTAAAGCATCTCTTTTCAACCTATTTGGGTTTACCCTTAATCCTGAGATTCGTGATTATATTATGTTATTATATTATGTTGATGAAAAGTCCATGACCTTAGCACACAATTTAAAACTTCCATGTAGATATAAGGCAATCTTGGTTATATCATGTGCTATCTGAGTAAAGATAAACATTAAAGAGAACCTGGGGGGGGTTGTATGCGTTCCTAACCTAACCTGGATTATGTAAAGAAAATCCCCCATCTAAATGATAAAAGAAAAAGAGTAATGCTTGTACATTTTATTAGTGTTTTAAAATTAGTGAGTTAAACTGTCAAAGCTTTGATTTTCCTTTCATGTGTGTCTGGGCAGGTCTAAGCCTCAGGTAACGCCCTTTTTCCTTCTCTCTCTCTTTTACCTTTCTTTGCACCTGTCCACTGCAGGCTCCCAGCAGCTCCCAAGGAGTCCAATTCTCCCCTTCTCCCTTTTTCCTCCTCCTACCCGTCCCCTCCTCCACCCCTCCTCCCGCCTTCTCGGCTCCAGCCCCCTCCTCCCCTTCTTCTATATACCTGCCAAGCTGGGCTCCTTTTTAGCAGCGATCTGTCACTGCAAAGGAGCTCACATCAAAGGTGGCTGCACAGCAGTAGCTGAACAGCATCACGGTTGTCCCAAAGACAACCCCCAAAGAGGCGCTTTAGCTGCGCCTCCCCGAAGTTGCTGGCTAGCTTTGGCCAAGTGTGGGAATGATTTTTGCGACAGCATGGATAGAGAACCGTCAAGGGCCCCTTTTGGTCACTTCCGAAGAGCAAAAACGTGTTGAGAGGAGGCCGGTTTAAGATTTCAAACAGAACCTCCCCAGTGCGCATGAAAGGACTTGATTAGCATATGTCAAGAGGACCCGCATATATACTCGCTGTGTATGTACACAGGACTCTGATCTGATCAGTTTGCGGAGTTGGAGCCTCAGCCCCCAGCCCCAGTCCCAGCCCAGCCTGGTATTGGCAGCGGCAGCGTACAGATGTTCCTGCAAAGCCAGCAGCCGGCTCCCACCTACCCAAGGAGAGAAGATCGCTCCAAGACAGTGAAAACTCCCCTGCTATCTCAGTGCAAAGTCCATTCAGCGACCTCCCAGGAGTAACCGGGTCTTTTTGCGCCTGTTTTGCTCTATTTTTTCTCGATTCACTTCCCCATCCCCGCTACACTTTTGACTGGGGTCTTTTGTTTCCCGGATCCTCCGCCTCTCCCTCTGGCCCCTCCATGGCTCCCTTAGCCGAAGTCGGGGGCTTCCTCGGCGGCCTGGAGGGCTTGGGCCAGCAGGTGGGCTCGCACTTCCTGCTGCCTCCTGCCGGGGAGCGGCCGCCTCTGCTGGGCGAGCGCCGGGGCGCGGTGGAGCGCGGCGCCCGCGGCGGGCCCGGGGCTGCGGAGCTGGCGCACCTGCACGGCATCCTGCGCCGCCGGCAGCTCTACTGCCGCACGGGCTTCCACCTGCAGATCTTGCCCGACGGCAGCGTGCAGGGCACCCGGCAGGACCACAGCCTCTTCGGTACGTACCGGCACCCCAGCACCCCAGACCCCTCTTCTCCACCCCGTGCTGAGGGAGCTCCCGGAACCCATCCGGTTCGAGGTGCGGGCTGGGACTGAAGGGCGGGCCAGCGCAGGGACGGGGAGGACTTCTCCTGCTGGCTTCCCGAGCCAGTCTCTAGCTGGCCTGCAGCTCCAGACGCTGGGGGCGGGAGGAGAAAGGGTGGGTGCTCCGCACGCACCTTGCGGCCCTGCCCTTTTCTGCTGCCTGGGACAAGACCTGGACTCGGTATCACATCTTTCTTGCACTTCTTACCTCGCAGGCAGTTTTCGTTTTGTTTTTTAAATCCCTGTATTATTTTCTCCTACTTCCTCTCACGTTTCCTCCAGTACCATTTACTTAACAAAAATTAGTATCGGAAGCCTTCCTCCTCTTTAAACATGGCCCACAGCTATGCAGTTAATCATGTATTCATGGCCTGTTCAGAGGGTCACTCTCGTATAGGATGGGGGCATTTACGTAAATGTCCACGCCTGAAGAGGTAACAGATTAACTTTCAGAGAGCACCGTCGCTACTGGAAGGCTCACCTGGCTGCAATTCTTTGAGCTCTTTAAGTTCTATTTGGGCGAGAAAAGGAGGGAGGGAAGGGGGCGGCGGGGGGGGGAAGGCTACCCGGCTACTGAGCATGCCCAGTCGTTCAGCCAAGCTCCTCTTTAGAAATTGTGAAACGCGAAAGCAGAGATCTTAGTATTGACCGTCTGTAAGAGGAAATGGGAAAGCGAAATAGGATATGGGTGGGAACACAGAGACGTGTTTCAGAATACCTCCAGCAATGCCTGGGAGCAAAGGAGTTAAAAGAAAGAAACAAGCGAATGATCCTTGTGACACTAGATTGGGAAATCATACGGTCTCTACTGTTAATTACTCCCTAACTCGCTGTGTAACCACCAGGTGCCTTCAGCAGTCTGAGCCTTAATTCTTCCTTTCTGTACAATGATGGAATTAAATTAGGTGATGATTTAAAGATGCTTTCAGGTTCCAACATCTCAGGATCTTTCCCCCCATTGTGGGAGTTTTCATTATATTAGAGTTAACCTGGTAGCATTCTCAAAGGATTTTTGATCACCAAACTTGGGACATCACTGGAGAGATTTATTGTATTTTAAAAAAGATACCATTTACTCGTTGGCAGCAACCTGAAAGGGCCCAACATCTGTCTTCCTTTCTGTCTGTTCCTTAGCACTGAGGGATTCTTTGAATCTCATTTCTGAAAGGCCTTCTCTTATCTTGTCCTCGTCCCCTTGTTCTTATACTCTCATTCCTTTTTTGACTTACAGTCCTCATTAAAACTTTGGAGAAGTGTAAATCTCGGTGTGAGGGGCATTTGTAACTCTAGATGTAGAAATGAGCATGTGGTGGACATTTGGTAGCACTTAAAGGCTTAGAAAATTAGCTTTTTAAAACCCATATGTTTGCAGCTTCCGCTGATCTCTTCCAAATTCCCATTGACTATGAGTCAAGAGTGTCATGACCTAGTGGCCAACCTTGGGGTCACTTTTAGAAAGTGGTTTCTAAATTGAGGAGGCTGAGATTCTGATTCTAAAGAACTTTGCTGACACCAGGTGGCTCAGTTTTCTTGCTTTTAAGAATTATTGCACTCCATTCATTCTAGAAAAAAATCCTTCAGCTACTAGAAAGATTTAGAAACGAACACAAATGTGGTAAGGCCTATAAGTAGAGCAGGTAGAAGTTAAGCTGAAGTAGTACTCAGACTCCCTTCCTACCTCCCCTCCCCCGGCCCTTGTGATACATCCTATAGCCTTGGACACCTTTAAGACACTTGTGATTCACCTGTATTTCCCCCATGACACGAGTTGCTTCTTTCAGATCGTGTCTCTTTATAAGACTATAGGAAGAGATATAAATCTATGGGAAGAGATTATAAATATTTGTAGACTTGATAACATTCATTAACCTTTTTCCTTAAGAAACGTTTTCCTTAAGAAACAAATGTTGTATATCAGAATTACGATCTTCTAGAACATTTTTTTTTGCTAAAATTTTGCATAATTATTTGGTAATTGCAAAAATATGACTTAAGCCGATTTTGTAATGGTTTAAGTCACTCTATGGTGGGAGGCTACATATCAAAACAAATATCTACTGTTACACGAAGGGAAAAGGACCACATTAGTTCTGAGCCTAAAGGAGGTTTGAACAGCCTCTACCATGCATTACAGTGCATCCTAGTGGTCTTGGATCGCTAAGACATCATAATTACTAGGAAGAAAGTTTATGTTCAACATGTATAACATCATATGCTTCTCTCTGTATTTGCCTTCTTTTCCTAGCAATTCAATTATTCATTATGAAATTATATTGCTATTTTTCTTTTAAACTCATTTATGTGTCATCAGAGTGAGAATTTTGAAAATGCTTGAGAATGATTATTTGTGATGTTAAAGTAAGTTACATGTTTGATAGTTTATACTAATTTGCCCATGAATGATTACATGAAAAATTCAAAATCCTGTATTTGAAATTTGAAAACCACATCAATAGAAGCTAAACAAAAAGGTCCCAGTGAGGTTAAAATAATTTCCTATCTGATTTCGCTCTACATTTATAATAGGGTTTTCCTGCACAGTAGTACAGTAGGAAGATTTTACCTAATATGTAAACATGGAATCATTACTTAAAAAATGTTTAACCTGAGATCAAACATATTCCTTTAAAGGCTTTTCCTTTATTCTCCCCTATTCTCCATAGATTTGTCTGATGTGGTTGCATTGTGGGTTGACTCACCTGTTTATTATGATTCTTAAAAAGGCTGGCTTTGAAAATGATACCAGAAAGACAAAGTACCTCCAAGTCTTTTTATGGGACACTGGGCATTAGAAAATCTATCTAAAATCTGTGATTACCTCTTAGGGAAAGTTTTTCATGTCTACTCTTTGTTAAGGAATTAGCTTAGTTGCCACCTCATATTATAAGTAAGAAAGACTTGTCAAATCCCATTTAAGAATCAAGTGATTACAAATTACTATGTGGTATACTATTTCCTTGAGGAGAAAAGGATCAGAATTTAAAAGTGTGGCTAAAATCTTTAAGAGGAACACAAAAAACACATAACCTTTTCCCATCAATCTCTGTGAGCCATTGCAAAATTATTAATGCCTAGTTATGGATTAAGTTTTAGATGTTGTTTAATAAAGTTGAAACCATGAATACAATTGTTCTAAAAATATATGTGATTTCTACAACTACATATTTTTTACAAGATAGCAGCATTATCTTAAAATGAGAAGTAAAGTATAGGTCATTTACCATTTAGTTTTGCAAGAAAAAATGGATATTTTATAAGACCTGTTATATGATTAGTTTATATGGAAAGGAAACATTTTTTTGAAACTTATATTTCATTGTACTTGAAAATTGGCTCTATTATATATCCTAATCATTTAATCAGTTTCTGTTTTTTGAAAGACAAGAGCATCTTAATGTAAATCAGATATTTAAAGAGAATTAAGTTACATGTGAGCCATAGTACACTTCTCCATTTAAATTTAACATTTAATACAACTTCAAGTAATTATACATTTGTGAGATATTCTGGATGAAATTCTATTAATATATCTTCTTCTACTGACCATGTTTCTGGTCTATATTTTTGTTTCTAACAGGAATCTCTCACTAATGAGCTTGACTATATGTTTAATTTTCATTTACTCCCTACCTCTATGTTCATCATTACAATGGCTATCCTGTGGAGTCTGTCTTCCTGCTGTATCTTCTCTTCTCTCTGCCTTTGGGTCTCAATTAAAGGCACTGACTCTTTCAAGCCACATATAGTCTATTTGGTAATGTATTCTTGCTAGAAGATCCTTGATAGCTCTAGAGTTCTACACGATTTACTAATAGTTTGAAAGAGCTCATTTGAGCTCTTGGGAATCTATGTTTAGAGCTTAAGAATCTGTTTCTGCCAAAGAATGAATTAGGCTCTGGACAGAATAGAACCCTCCGTATAAGGGGTAGCCAGATTTTGGACTTTCCGTTGGCCTTGGGAACATCACATGTCCAAACAGGAACTTGTACAATAAATCAAGATATGACTTAAGAACAAGAATCAGGCTAAATGGTGGACATTTATACTGTTTGTAGAGCTTAAGGAGGAGTAAAGGGGTGAAGGTAGAAAGCTGTTAAAGGCAGTTTCCAGCATAGAAAGTATGTCTATATATTTTTTCAGCAAAGACTCTAAAGAACAAGACAAATTATTCCAAAGGTTAGTGTGTGCAGAGAAAAAAAGTGATGCAAAGGGGAGCATTATTTCTTTTACTATGGTGTATTAGTGTATTAAGTGGAGGGTGTTTGATACTAGTTTATCTATTGATAAATGAAAATAATTTTAGAAAGCTATTGATAGTAGAATCTACTCGCATGCTAGAATCTTGGTATTTGGCTATCATACTTAATGAATTATAAAGTCCTTTTACTCTTTGAGCTATCATATTTATTTTCAAGAACCATGTGACAAGGTTCTTATTACACATACTGTGTAATCTATAAATTTTTGAAATCAATGGATAGTCCTGAAGTAGAAACATTGGATTAGGGCTCAGAAGAGGTGAGTTCAAGTGTCAGTTCTACTAACTCCAAATATCATATTCTTAGGCAAGTCAATAAATCTTTTTGAGCCTCAGTTTCTTTATGTGTAAAAATCGGGATAATAATAGCTTCCATACCTGTCTTAGGGAATTGTTTTTTGAGGACCAGATAAAAAATATTAAAAAAAATTATAAACTATAAAACACTAATGTACCCATATAAGGTATACTGGCTGCTGGGAGAAAAAGATGGACTTGATTCATAGTTAGCAAAACCAAAACAAAACAATTAATAGAACATATATAATTAACGAATGGAATTACGGAGAACTAAGAACACCTGTTATGTACTAATTTATGATAATAATAGCTTCCATTTGTTAAATGCCTAAATGTGTCAGTCCTTATCACTCTCCTGGAAAGAGGCATTTTGTTCATTTTGTATATGAGGAAACTGAACTCCAAAGAAGATAAATGACTTGTGTGGACAGACTGGCCAGTAAGTTACTATGAAATTTTAAGTTACTGTAAATTTTACGGTAAGTTATGCAAGTCAGTCTGGTTTAAGGTTTTATACCTTTAACATTACACCATGATGGACAACTTTTCTTTTTAGGTTTTTTTTTTTCATCTGTAAAATGGGAAGATCATCATAATACGATGATAAGACGATAATAAGCACTTTTCAGCACCTGCCTACATTATTATATTTAGCAATATTGGTCTACTATTTCGAAGATTTTCAGTGGTCACATGTTCATTAATAAATATGTCATTATTTGTTATTATTTTGTTTATAAATGTAGGTATCCTGGAATTCATCAGTGTGGCAGTGGGACTGGTCAGTATTAGAGGTGTGGACAGTGGTCTTTACCTTGGAATGAATGACAAAGGAGAACTCTATGGCTCAGTATGTATTTTAAAAACATTATTGTAATTCTTAAAATTATGACTATTTTGCCAGTAAAAAAAAACTACCAATAATACATGTCAGAAGAAATATATGAAATACAGATATGTAGGAATTAAATATCTGTATCCTGATTAATTTCTATATGTTTGGGCAGTTGTATAGTAACTCAATTTCAGTTCTTTTTTTAGAGAGAGCACATGCGTGCAAGAGGGGTGTGGGGAAGGGCCAGAGGAGTGGGAAAGAAAGAATCTTAAGCAGATTCCACGCCCAGCGTGACCCTGACATCTCACGACCCTAAGATCATAACCTGAGCTGAAATCAAGAGTTGGGGGCTTAACCGACTGAGCCACCCAGGAGCCCTCAATTTCAGTTTTTAAGCCCCAAACATTTATTGCTTTCAGCTTGCTAGTCTGCCTGCCCATTATCCCGGGTCTTTCTACTTCCCTCCATATTTTGATCTTTCCTACCAGAGACAAAGAAAAATGACATTTTCTTCTTGCCATGTTAAATTCTTTTCACCTTTACATTTATTTAATGTAAATTTTCTCTACCCATGATCATCTTCCATAGCTAAGTATAAATGTTGCTGACCTTCATATATAGGAAATGAGTGAATGAAGTCCTAGGATATTGTAGACAACAACAGAAAATGGCAACCACATATCTGGTTGACCATATCTGGATAATTAAAGAGCCATGATTCAAAAAGCAACTGTGGTCTATCCCTTAGGATAAGATACAGTTCATCTTAAAAAGGCAAGAAATCATTAGGCCTTTACTGCATTTACCTAATGGTAACCTCTAGATGAAAGTTAATGATGGGAAATGTATTGTCAAACAATTAATAAATACATTTAGGGAAGATATATGATTTGGAATGATGGTTTTGAATTAGGAATTTGGATGTTAGCAAAATCTTGAAACGTTTCAAAACGATAGTAGAGACTTGCTATGTAGAACTTGGGCATCTAACAATGGAACAAGATAAATACAGGCCTTTTGGGTGTGGATGGTGGTAGGAGGGAGATAAAATGAAACGTGGGAGAGTTCTGGATATTTATTAAGTATTTGACAATAAAGCTGAGAATTGACATTTAATTTAAAGTTCTTTGAACTAAACTACTAGGAAGTTTATTCGCCTGGAAGAAAGAATTCCGGATAATGTAAGAACTAAAACAAAATAAAGCAAAAACAATTCATCCTTTTCCCTTCTTTGACAAGGATGTTGTTATAAGCAAAGCAATAGAAATACAGAGATGAGACTTTTCTAAGGAAATTCTCGCAAAAGTATTTTTTTAAATGATAGTTATCTTCTCTCTTTCAGGAGAAATTGACTTCTGAATGCATCTTTAGGGAGCAATTTGAAGAGAACTGGTATAATACCTATTCATCCAACATATATAAACATGGAGACACTGGCCGTAGGTATTTTGTGGCACTTAACAAAGATGGAACTCCAAGAGATGGTGCCAGGTCCAAAAGACATCAGAAATTTACACATTTCCTGCCTAGACCAGTGGATCCAGAGAGAGTTCCTGAATTGTACAAGGACATACTGATGTATAGTTGAAGCGTGATAGTGTCTTCATTGAAGAGCCAAACTACGACCATTCTTTCTGGTCAGAGTTCTCATTGTAAAATAATAACCCAGGAGTCTTCTCAGAATATTATGGAATTTTCTACTGGGTGGCTGAATTTGGAAAGAATATCGAGAACAAACAAAAACCCCATATTTTGACTTGAAGTAGAGCAAGACCTCTCTTTCTAAGTGGATTAAGTTCCCTTAGGTACACTGGTTCAGTCCTTACTGGTAGAGTGAAGCTGAAAATCTGTTGAACTGTGGATAATGGGAACCCCACCTGGTTTGCTGCTGGTACCTCACCTCTCTGGATTATGTTTACTTTTAAAAGTTACATTAAAAATAGATACTTCATGTTGAAGAAATAAATTGACACCATTGGCCAGGATTATTGCTACATAAATTCTGAGGACCTTGTAGTATTTTGTAGGTTACAGAATGATATGTAAAAATGCTGGATGAAACATGAGCTATAGAACATGCCGCACCAAGATGGAACACTTTTTTTTTTTAAAGGATGGATGGACCTATTTATACATTTTCAATTTGCAAATATTTATTATATATATATTTATTTATTAAAGAGTTTATTTTTTACTGGTATATGAAGATAATACAAAGAAAAAAAAACCAACAAAAATTCTTTTATTGTGCCATTACTTTGTTGTGATGTCCTGAGCTGTAGAAAAGACATCATTTTTGCAACATAGTAAACATAGAATAAAATCTTGAATTTCTTTTTAAAAATAAAGTATAGCATAGATGATATATTTTTTTGCAGTCAGTTGCCTTCTAAATGTAACACTGGTTCCTTTGGCTTAGAAAAATCCTTTATCAAATTGTATTGAACTCAACACACTTTTAAAAGGGAATTAAACATTTTTATTCTGTGTTTTGGTCTCATTTCTTTTTAGGTGAAAGTTGTTCTATTTCTATAACATATTTTTTAAATGACAAAATTCTAGGCTCCTTGGAGAAATACTTTGATATTTAGAGAACTTCTAATGCTGAAAATTATGAAACGTCATAGGCAACTTATGCTCACTTATTTTCTTGGTTCAGTGTGGCAAAGACCAATTCCCCCCCCCCCCGCCCAAACTATGATCACAGAAAGAAGTAGTCTGTGTGGTACCAGCATTAATAATGGTATCTGAGTCCGGTACCTTTTTCCTTATATCTCCTATTTAGTCATTTACTCAGGAAATATTCATTAATGCCTATTATACGGAAGAAATATTTAGGCACTAAGGAAGATGGTGGTCAAGACAGAAGTTCATGGAACTTAATGTCTAGTAGGAGAAACAGATGGTAAACAAGGAAGCTAACAAATAAATGTCATAACTGTGAATTGTGATGTGCTCTATGGGGGAAACAAGGTTCAGACACAGAAAGGAGAGAACAAATTTAGATAGGATGAATCAGAGTGGGCTACTCTAAGGAACTGACATTTTTGATGGGCTGTAAAGAATAAGAAGGAGCTCGGGCGCCTGGGTGGCTCAGTTGGTTAAGCGACTGCCTTCAGCTCAGGTCATGATCCTGGAGTCCCTGGATTGAGTCCCACATCGGGCTCCCTGCTCGGCAGGGAGTCTGCTTCTCCCTCTGACCCTCCCCCCTCTCATGTGCTCTCTCTCATTCTCTCTCTCTCAAATAAATAAATAAAATCTTAAAAAAAAAAAAAAAGAATAAGAAGGAGCTAGCCCGCCTAGGAAGAGAATAAGAGCCTGATAGGAAGAGGAAACAAGAAACCTGAAGTCCCTCTGGTGAGAAAGAGCTTTGTGGCTGGAGTGTACTGAGCAACTGGGACAGGGGCACAGATAAGTTTAGACAGCTTTGCACATACAAATCTAGATGCAGCATTGTCGCTGAGGATGTCATAATGATAATGGTAGCAGCCACCACCAGTTCCCAACCTGGAAGGCTTGGTGAAACACAGATTGCTGGGTCCCAACCCCAGAGCGTCTGATGTGTAGATCTGGGGTAGGGTCTGAAAATTTGAATTTTTAAGAGGTTTCCTGGTTATCCTGATGTAGTTGGTCTGGAGATCACACTTTGAGAACCACTGGTCTAGAGCCGTGTTTCTCAAACTTTAATGCACATACAAAATCACCTAGGGGGGCTTGTTAAAGGGTGCGTTTGTTAAATTATAGGTCTGGGGTGGGGGTGGGTCTGAGATTTTGCATTTCTAGCAGTGTCCCAGGTGGTGCTTGATGCCGCTAGACTGCAGATTGTGCTTTGAAGGGCAAGACCTACTAATGCTTTAATGTTATTTGGAGTTACGCCGATTACTTCAATAAATGCCACCTCTCATTACTTAAATAAATTAATGATGATGTGTGGGGTGAGGATAGAGTGATCAAGATATAACTTTAATAAATACGTGGGGATGTGTGTGTGGAGTGAGGAGAGTTGTGCGTGTACTCGGTGAGAGACAGGGAAGCGTCTCAGCTCAAAACCTCTTGGTTTTATAAATGTAAAAAAATAAAAAATGGTTTCACAGTAATAGTTTAATAAATCAAATAGATCTTACTTTTACTTTTATTTCTAATAAAAGTAAAAAAAAGGAACTAGTTTGGTTCAGTGTTTGATACCTACATTTTTTTTTAAAGATTTTATTTATTTATTTGACAGAGAGAGACACAGTGAGAGAGGGAGCACAAGCAGGGGGAGCGGGAGAGGGAGAAGCAGGCTCCCCGCAGAGCAGGGAGCCTGATGTGGGACTCGATCCCAGGACCCTGGGATCATGACCTAAGCTGAAGGCAGTCGCTTAACCGACTGAGCCACCCAGGTGCCCTGATACCTACATTTAAAGTACGTGTCCTCAAGTAGGCATTATGCAGTATTTCAAGTCCCTTCCAAAATGATGCTGGGGTCTGAACTTATATTTATAGAGAAAGTGTTATAAATTTAAAGAGACCATACACTGATAAAAGATGGCCCACAATAAATATAGTTATCGAATAAAAAAAATTATTTTTAGAGATATGATGAGAATACGGGTTAACTTTTCTTTTTTTTTGGTGGTAGCTGCTTGTAGTGATTTGAGATATGAAGTATGACCGAAAGCTTTACAAACTTTCGGAAAACTAAGAAGTCACTGTATCTTGTATTCTCATTATACTTACATCTTGGCAGCTCTTCCTGGGTGCAAAACACAATTTGCACCTCCCAAATTTGTACTATCTGAAGAAATGACCTATTAGGTATCTGAATAGATTTCACTTGATACTCCTAAAGGAAAGTGGTGTGTGAACACATTATTTAATGCATATATGGAAGGATAATAATAATTTGGTTTATTATCAAATCAGTAGTTTGAAAACAATTTATTATATCCTCAGGATGCTAGGGGAAAATCTCACCATTAGTCATCCTTTTTGCTTCTTTTAATTTCCTTTCATTTTTAAATGTTCTATTAACAATCACATATTAACGTACATTTACCATTCTTTCTGCCTGGAATATTAACTATCAGCTGCCCAACTTCCCTATATTTACTGCAACGATAAAAGAAATCTAAATACACAGAGGTGTGGTCAAGCTTTGATGTGCCAATTCCAAAGAGTTTGGTTTTCAATTAATTTCAGTGTCAAAACAATTCAGAAAACCTACAGCTATCAACCATGCGTGAGACTCTAGATCTATGTAAACTTAACATATAGGAGTTAGAAAGCACTCAGGCCATCACTTATATTTATAATGCAGTGTATGTGCCAGTTTTGTGAATTAACTAATGATCAGAAATATTATTTATACACATCAAAACTCTGACTTCAATACATTAGCCTTATGCTTATAAATAGGCAGTTTCTAATTTCTAATGATAAAATTTAAGAAGCTATGATATACTATTGGCAAGTGAGGAGTTAGTACATCAAACAACTCCTATGTGTTCAGTGCATGGTGCTTCCACCAGCAAAGATAATTTTTAGACATCGGGGGTGGGGGGGGTTAGTCCAATTAAATCCTGGTTTCAAATTTCTCCCAATCGATGCTTTTATAAAATGTTTCCATTTCAGTTTAATCTAGACAGAGACCCATAAACTGAAGTTGGACTCAACCTCAGCCTGTTGGTTCTTAGGATGATATCATCCTCAAGATATATATGATATGTGAGACTAAGGCACATCACTTTCCTCCAGTCAACAATATGGTATTAGGGTATTTTGGTTAATAGTATATGTTGGTTGGTGTGATTAATGCATACAATTCCTTGACCCCTTGTTAGAGTTGCTCAATGTCTTCCTACTGACAGAGAAGGGTTTAGTATGACACCCCACTGGAACAAAACTAAATATTTTCATAGAACCTACAATTCATATTATTCTAAGGTTTCCAAGCTGAGCCTACTAACCAAACCTACTGGGGGCTAGTAGCATGCACAGAGATAGTGCTGAAGAAGTTGAAAGGAAGAGGAGAGATACATATTTCATGCAGTTGGTTGAACAAAACAATTCTGCATGTCACACTTGGACATTTAAATTCCTTAACAATTATCTTTTCTTACCTGGTTGGTAATATATAAATGATGATGTAGAAATGAAGGAACAGTGTTGAACTGGCAATGTTTATACCTAATACCAACTTTCCTTCCAGTATGGACTTATAAATTATACAACATGATTTTAAAACACTTCCTTCAACTGTTTTCTAAGCATACTAGAGCAAGTTTCATTGTTCCTGTGATTATTTTCAGCTCAACAACACTTTAGTTCTTTGCGTAGGGATGAGTTTTGCACAGTCTGACTCATTAGAGTGGCCATATGTTGACCGGTGAATTTTTTTCAACTGAGTTTTGCAAGAGAAGTAAGCCCTATAGAAAAATAGTGTGACTATTTCTTAATTCTCCCAGGGAACATATCTGGTGCCATTTTAGACGCATAGAACACAAGTTAATGTACTGCACATAACTGGTCTGTTGGGACTTAATTCTCTCACGAGTCCTATTGAGAGCCTGTTGTGAGGTGGCAACAAACACTTACTGAATACTCTACCAAATAAATAGATATTTAATTTACTTTGTTGTATAGCTGTAAGTGTTCTATTTAATCATGTTGATACATTAATCACCCAGAGACAATCTTAGAATGTATATAAATCAACTTTCATTAGCTAGCATCAAGAATGCTAGCATTAGTTAGTTTTTCTAGTTGTTAGAACAGATGGATCTTTTTTCTGGTTGAGTGTTCTTCCACATGTCCCAGCTTTGCCTGTTCAATGTATGATTGGATGTAATTAATAGTTTGAGACCAAGGATCTTCTCTGTATAGACACCCCTCTAGAATGGGAGGCTAAAATGTATCAAATGGCTCAGGACAGCTGGTTAAATGTTTCCATATATGCTCAAAGTAGCTCTGTCTCTCATCAGAGTAAGCAACCTCAAGCTCAGGTCTCCAAAGTGCAATTGATTAGGACGATCTGGGTGTAGTGAGGTTGTACCCTAGCCTTACCTAGTAGTATCCAACCACTGAGTAGAAGGATCATAGAACTACACTAGAAAAGAAAAATATGGGGGGAAAAAAAGATAATCAGAGGTCTCTTAGTTTTAAAAGATTTCTGGACTTTCAATTAAAGTCCTGGCTCTGTTTGGCAAAATATTCAATATTTCCTGGTTCCTCAGTCACTGAAGCTCTGTGTATGATTTGGCTTTTAAGTGGTTCATACGCACGCTGCCACCTATTTGGTCAAAGGGAGTTTTAATATTTATTTTAACATTTCTAGCATTCAGAAACGAATATCTGTGCTTATTTCATCAAGTTTCCCCCCTCAACATAACTAAAATATAAGAAAATATAATTTTAGATAAAAGTGTTTACTTTTATTTTTTTAAACCCATTTTCTTCCAGCGAATCATGTATTCTTTGTCGCAATTCAGTAAATAAGTCACCTTTACTTCTATTTTCTCTCTAGTGCTTTAATAAAGAAGTATTCAGGACTTACCATCTGAATTGCACCAGATCCCTTTATGGTGATGGATATGGCCAGGTATGTCTGAAGTTCTGGCATGTTTTTTGGCCAGACTGTTACCTCATCTCATTTGCCATGGGGCATGAGTTACGGGAGGTGGTACTTTGAAGGGAGCAATTATTGAGAAAATAAATTGTTATCATGAAGAAGACTCCACCTTCAATTGTATTGTTACCAAGCTTGGTTGGACTCACTGAGCAGTAGAAATTGACCAGAGGTCAAGCAGGAGTTCCAAGCAAGGCTTTCTTGGGGCTTCTGCTGGAGCACAAGGGTGACAGCACAAAGGAAAGAGTCCTTAGGCTGGCTGCCTGAGGAGAG
Organism: Neomonachus schauinslandi; assembly: GCF_002201575.2. Classification (NCBI taxonomy): domain Eukaryota; kingdom Metazoa; phylum Chordata; class Mammalia; order Carnivora; family Phocidae; genus Neomonachus; species Neomonachus schauinslandi. Next base: position 21,537,685 of record NC_058404.1, read on the forward strand.
GTCAGGGAAAGTTTTAAAGAGGCTTGTGGAGCGGGGAGCAAAGGGTGATGTTTAACCATGTAGAGGTGAGGATTCATCAGTGCCTGCACACTTAGAGATTATGCTTTCTCAAATATTGCATGTCTAATTAGCATGCTAAATCTCCATCCCTGGGCATGATTTTTAGCATTATAATGAGGGGAAACGTCGGTGAAAAGTCAGCATAGGGGTCCATTGTGGCTTGGATTGGCTTAGTGTGGTTCTCAGAGAGGCAAACTGGTTGTTAGCTGGCCGTGGGACTTGCTTGGACCTTGTGGCTTTTGTCTTCCTGATGGCAAGCAGCACCCACAAGCTGGGCTAGAGAACTGGGTTATTCAGGTTTTTTTTTTTTTTCTCTCTGCAAGTTCTTGGGTGAGGAGGCTTGAGTCCAGTCCCTGCTCTGTCTCAATTTTGTTTGCCCCCAACCTGGGATTTGGGTAGCTACCATATCTTGTAATATTTGAAAGTAAAGGTCTTGGAGATATCAGATGGGAAAAGTGCAGAGGTCAAGAACAGTGTTTCTTAGAAGAAGCAGTATACCTTGGGAATCACTAAGGGTGTCCTTGCCAAGGGCTGGTCTCTGGTAGCACAATACGCTTCTCTGAAGGACATTACTCTCTCCTGATTTTTCTGCTTCCATTTAACAATGAGATCTCATTTGCCCATTTTTCCTTGAGAGTACTAGGATGTCAGATATAATCAAATTCATAGTGGTGACAAAAAGACTTGATGTTCTCTCAAGAGTTGCTCTGTTTTAACTATGACTCAGTAAGTGGCTGACAGCTGATTTTCAAAATGAGTCCACCATTTGACAGACTTGACAACTTTGTCATCTTCTTAGAGACATGCCAATGATTCTATGTAAAAGATCACTGGAGAGTTCACTGGGGAGTCATGTCTTGGTTGCATTGGTTATATGGGCTGAAAGGTTAGAAAGTTGCCTGTGTAAACTTTAAGGAACCTGCTGTTCAGGAGGCCATATAATCCAATGATGAGATTGCAGCATAATACTCGGGCATTTCAATATCCATACATGGTGCTTACTTCTTTGCATTCTGTTTAGTTATATGGGTTTTAAGGAAAACAATTTTTTTTACTCATTCAGTGCATAATTTATTTGTTCTAAATAATAGTACTTCCAGAAAAGTTTGTTTAGTGAAGGGCCCTTGAATTTCTTTTTTCTGTTAAATTATTCTATCATTTTTACTAATGAAACTAAGAAGGGAAGACAGAGCCTCAGATACAATTATTTCTGACTGCTACTCAATGTACCACTTATGAAATGAATACATTTTCTTTTTTAAAAAACATTTTTTTATTCATTTGAGAGAAAGAGAGAGAGAGTGTATGTGTGCAAGTGCTGAGCATGAGTGTGGGGGTGAGGGACAGAAGGAGAGGGAGAAGCAGACTCCCCACTGAGCCGGGAGCATGATGCGACACGGGCCTCCATCTCAGGACCCTGGGATCATGACCTGAGCCAAAGGCAGACACTTACCCGACTGAGGCACCCAGGTGCCGCATGAATACATTTTCTATTTGAATCAGGTCAAGAACACCTATTTAATTTTCACCTTATTAGATTATAACATGGTGCTCGAGAGCTTATCCCTATAATAGGACAATAAATGTATAATTCTGGCCAAATGAAGGCAAACTACATGGTGACCAAAATTAACAGGGATCTAACAGAATGCACTTGCTGTATCACTAACCACAGATTACTGAAAGGTTGATTCAATGCCCATCTCTGTTTTGGACTAGTCAAACCAGGGAATTAAAGAGATAAGTAATGTAAAGGGTTATTCCTACTTTCTTCTGCACCCATATTATGTAAATTGGTATAGTCCTAATGTACCTTGTATTTTTGTATTTGCAATTGTGGTGATACAGTGTCATTCTAGAGATTTCCTTTTGGCATGACCAATTGTTGGGGTCCTACTCTTCAACATTTTGAAGGCTCTTTCTTTTTTTTTTTTTAAGATTTTATTTATTTGCGAGAGAGACAATGAGATACAGAGAGCATGAGAGGGAGGGGGGTCAGAGGAAGAAGCAGACTCCCTGCTGAGCAGGGAGCCCGATGTGGGACTCGATCCCGGGACTCCAGGATCATGACCTGAGCCGAAGGCAGTCGCTTAACCAACTGAGCCACCCAGGCGCCCTTGAAGGCTCTTTCCATCCCTAGAATCGCAATAAATCTATTGCAATTACACACTCAGGGAAAGGTGATCCCATCCCAGGAAAATTTCTTTGGTCCTCTGTGTCAAACAATTATCACAACTCAACAACCTCAGCTACTTTCTCCTCCAGATACTTCAATTGTCAAAATAATTTCTCTCCTTATAGTCAGGTTTCCCAGAATTAATGTTATCTTTGATCCTGTATCTAAAAGCCCCTGAGATTCTTGAATATTATCCCTGTTGAGAACAGGTTACAGGGTTTAGAGTCTCTCCATGCAGATTTAATATTTTAATGGACCTTCATGTTAAGGACTCTGGGGCAATTTGTCCTTCTCTTTGAGAGACTGGACCCAGTCTCGACTTTAGGGCCAGGTTTCTTAAATTAAAGAGAGATCAGAAGAAATCAAAGAAAATGCTTTGGAACTTGTCCTTTGTTTTCATGAGCAGGGAGTTTATCCTTAAGATTTATGAAGTCCTTGTCTCAGTGTTCCCTCTCTTGGCTCGGCTCCCAGTGATTTCGGAGTGTCTTGTTGCTCCCTGTGTGCAGGGTTTGCCAAGGTTGTTGCTATGGCTGCCGTGCTGCAAGTATAGCTGATTCTTGTGTCCTCTTGATCTCCTCTGAATCTAAGCAATTTGCCAGTGTTCCTCCGAGGAACTGGGAAAAACCTAATGACCCTTATCTTAGTCCACAGGGAAATTATTGTGCGGACAGCAGGCCTAATCCAAATCCAGAACTTTCCATTAGTCAATTCTTCAGCAATTTCCCATGATAAACAGGCTTCCAGCTTTTGGGAGGTTGAGGCATAACCCTTTTGGGAGACACTTAAGAAGCAATTTCCTTGCATTTCAACATGAAGATAATCATCTGGGTCATTGGGTTCACCTATCCTGTTGGTCAGGATGGTAACTATTTGAAGCTCTTCCTTTCTAACCTTCTCGATCCCTTGCTTCTCAGTTTTCTACTGTCAGCACTGCTCCATTACCTACAAATCAGCTCTTGGTTGCCATGCTTTCCCCACCAAAGAAGCAAAGTATTAATTTCAATGAGGATGTTTTCCCTCACATACTGTCTTTACTACCTCTCCTTTTTTTTATTGTGCTGAACTATACATAACATACAATTTCCCTTTTTAACTATTTTTTAAGGATAGTTTCATGGCATTAAGTATATTCACATTGCTGTGAGGCCATTACCACCATCCACCTCTAGAACTTTTTTATCTTTGCCAACTGAAACTCCATACCCATTAATCACTAACATTCCCCTCTCCTCCTATCCCCTGGTGACCACCATTCTATTTTCTATTTCTATGAATTTGACTACTCTAAGAACCTCATGGTAAGTGGGATGATACAATATTTGTCCCTTTGTAACAAGTTTATTTTACTTAGCATAATGTTTTCAAGGTCATCCATGTGGTAACATGTGTAAGAGGTTGTCAGATTTTTAAGGTTGAATAATATTTCATTGTATGTATGTGCCACATTTTGTTTATACATTCATCCATCGATGGACACATGGGTTGATTCCACTCTTTGGCTATTGTGCAAAACCACTATGAACATGGATGTACAAATATTCACTCAAGTCCCTACTTTCATTTCTTTTGGTTACACTCCTTTAAAATGGTTTTAAAATGTTTTTTAACTTAACTAAGGTATAATTTAATACAGTAATTCAAAGAATTTTTGCTTATATTTATTGGGTTATTTACCTTATTATTATTGAGTTGTATTCTAGGTATAAATCTTTTTAAAGATTTTATTTATTTATTTACTTGAGAGAGAGAGAGAGAAACGGCATGAGAGGAGATAGGGTCAGAGGGAGAAGCAGGCTCTCCGCCGAGCTGGGAGCCCAATGTGGGACTCGATCCCAGGACTCCGGGATCATGACCTGAGCCGAAGGCAGTCGCTTAACCAACTGAGCCACCCAGGCGCCCGGTATAAATCTTTTTAAATGTGCATTTTGCAAATATTTTCTCCCAGTCTATGGTTTATCTTTTCTTTCATTCACATGGTCTTTTGATGAGCAAAACTTAAATTTTGATGAAGCCCAATTTATGAATTTTGTTTATGCTGTTTGTTTTGTATCTAAGAAATCTTTGCCAAATCCAAAGTCACTAAGAATTTCTCCTATGCTTTCTTCTTGAAGTTTTTATAGTTTTAACTGTTATATTTGCATCTATGATCCATTTTTGAGGTTATTTTTGCCTGTGAAATGTTTAAAATTTTAAAGCATATATGATGTAACTTTTCTACACCCATCAGCTAAAGATATTTGAGAATTTATTAACATGCCATTTCAATTATCATAGGGCTATAAGTACAAACCCAAGAGAATTTAAAAATATATACTATAAATGCATTGTATAGATTCATAAAAATGTCCTGAGATATTAATATACTCTGGAGTCTCCCACCCGTGGCTCACTCTCTTTCCTGAGACTCTTTTAGGAAACATAACCCAGGTTGGTTCTTTTAGACTCTGAGATGAAGTTTAGAGAATAAATGTGTCTTAGGCAGTGCCTGTGGGATTAATAATTGTGGAAGAAAAGGCAAGCAAATGTAGCCAGGCAGCAGTTGAACAGTGATGTAGAACTAGTGTCATATTTGACCATTCTGTAGTCTGGAGCTACAGTGGCCCTAAATCACTGGAACAAGTTGGCTCAATTTTTTTTTTTTTTACCAATGCTTGAATCAGTTGCTAATTGGGGGCCACCACAGGAAGTGGGGCTCTCTGAAGCTGAAGCAATTCATGGAGGGCCTGAAAGCACCTGGGCAATTGGGGCAATAAATCCCTCCTTGTAGAGACATGTGGACAATGAATCTCCATGTCCATACAGTCTACCTTTATCAACATTTTCATGAATGTGATATGAGTGGTGTATCCCTTTGTCATGTGCTCACTCTCATATGTACTCTGCTATATGTGCAGATAGAGCAAACCCTTGGACAGTGTTTTTGGCTGAGACACTGTGGGCAGAAAAGACCCAGGAGGTCTTTTCCCATCTGAATCAATCACAGGCCTTTTCAGGGTCAAAGGGGTCAAGTGTAGATAACTTGCCATCAGATATACAGATGGTCTCCTTGAGGAATGCTGCCATGACATGGGCTCAGGATTGGTCTTTGTTGCTGGCAGGTTGGACATTTAGAGGCAGCTGTAGCTAGATTCATTGTGGAAAGTTGGAGCCTGTGCTGCTGGGTTGATGTCTAATCTCTGTCACCACTGCCACTTTTTAATATGTCCGTTGTTCTGGCATTGGCCTGGCCAATAACAGCTGGCCGCCATCATCCACTTGAGTCATTCTGTCTACCTGGTTGTGCCTCTTCCATGGAGGGTGCTCTTAAATTGGTGTTAACTTTGAATACAAAGATCTTCACACTTTATACCCACTCTCATTTATCCATATATATTCTTTCTGCCAGACCTCTTTGTCTCTGATCTTCTAATCTTTGCTCTTCTAGGATTTTAAACAGCTAGCCAGACTATCCATGAGTCCTTCTATGTTCTAATTTCAGGCCACTTTTATCACACAAAGTAGATGATCAGATGCACTGTCTCAAACACGGCCAATTGGGAGGATTTTCCCTGGGTTAAACTATATAGTGGCTTGCATCCACATACTGAGCTGATCCATCTGCAAACGAAGCTTAGGCTTTTCCATCTTCTATCAGCTAGTCCTTAGAGATCCCCCTTCTGGTCTGTGGGAGTGAACTGAGGAATAGGTAGTGGTACAACCATGTTGGATGACAAGAGTCTGGCTATCTGAGTTGGTGGGTCAGGCAGGACTTAGCTCATGATGGGAAATTCTAGCCAAATAGTCATGTGGTGTCCCATATTCAGGCTTTCAATTTGTATCATAACTCAGTACCATGCCAAGAGTTGCATTTCAAAAGATGTATATTCCCTACTGCCAGTTATGTGACCCAGGGTCTGAGTTTTGATTTTTCTCACTGGCCTTCCTATAAATTCCACATACTGTCTTTTCCCACCACTGATATCTATAATACAAGAGTTGGCTCAAGTAACAGGGTACAGCTTGGACCTGATCATAGGCAGTCCTGGAATCTCTTGCTTGCTTAGTGGCATCTTTGGCTAGATTTGATTTTAACTTTATTGCTTCTTACCACTATTTCCAAGGGCTGTGAACAAGTATTTGACTAAAATGCCTTCACAGTGCAGGATCTCTAGCTGAACTGTCAGGGGAGACATCTAAAATGTGTTCTAGGAAGGGTTGTTTCTACACTGGTTCCTGAGGATGCTCTCTGTTGCCCTCAACAGATTAGAAATAGTAATATTCATAATGGACCTCCTAGTGGCGGTGGTGGGGTGGTGGTGCTATGTGTGTGTATGTGTGTGTGTGTTTAATAGAATTGGGGCAGAGAGGGCGATATAAAAGGAGAGAGTGGAAGGGTAGCAGGAAATCCTCCAAATTAGCTGTTTGTTCATGCTAGATAGTGGTAATGAGTTTCTCTTTTGTATTTCCACTTCTCAGAGAGGCAAGACTAATCCTAAGGCTTCTAGTGTATCAATTCAATACACTACATATTATTAAATATGAAGAAAAGATAGATACTAGTAACCTTCCTCATGAGAAGAGAAAAATAAGTACTGTTTACTTAGCAAAAGAATGTTTATGACTTGAAGATATCTTAACTATCATCTAGCTCAATCTCTTCATTTTACAAATGAGGAAAATCTTTTATCTTATTGACTTTTTTCAATAAAGTCATGAAACATTTTGTTGTTTATAAGTTAGTAAATATATCCATATGCCTTTATAAGTTTCTTTTATGATTTTGGCCAGCAATGATGAAATTAGTATGTTTTGATCTTTGTGCAAGTTGCTCAGAAGGAACTTAAAAGAAGTATTTAGGAAAATCCAAGTGCTGAAACATTTAAGATATGCTTTGTGGTCTCAATTTTGTGTGATTGTCAGCCAGGAAGTCTTCTGATTAAGATGGCTTGCCAATTCCCTGCCAAATGCATTATTTATTACACTAATGGGGATTTCCTATTTGAGATGTTAAAGACAAAATGTTACTAATATTATTCCCCTTAAAGTTATTGACTTAGACCAATTGATGCATTCTTATAAATTCAAATCAAGCATAGAACAGAGGTCCGTAAAGACATATGGGTATTTTATTGGCATATACTTATTGAAATAGGCTAAATTTCAGTGGATTAAAGATTTCTCATTCATTGTTGATAGTGAAATGTGAAGCTGGATGTTATTGAATTTATATTTCTTTTTTTGGATTTAATGTTTTGTAAGAATGAAATAACTTTTAGCAAGGACTGAATTTTGTTGGGTTAAGATGGCAGTTAGAATCCCATAGTTATGAACACAAATTTTAGAATTTCATAATCTCTGCAAAGTTATAAAGAAACTTCTGCATACTTGTGTGTGTGTGTGTGTTCTCTTATGGTAGTACCTACAAAGGGAAGTGTGTTCCAAGCATCTAATAAAGACTATATGCATGTAGGAAAATTAACAGACACCCTACATTATATCTAATTTTAACCAAATAGCAAAGTGTGAGACAAATTTTAATAATTACACATATTTAATTTTTTATAAAATTAAAATAAAATTTAAAACTTACAGAGAGTGATAAGGATTATGGAAGAAAAGGACAAGGTGCTATAAGAAAGATCACAGGGCCATTTCCTTTATTGAGACAATCATAAATAGCCTTTCTGGAGGGAAAACAGTTAGGTAAACAAAGAATTTGTGCAGTTTGTGTGTGGGAGGCAGGATGTATATGGACAGCAATCGAGACAATCCAGGGAGCAGCATGGAAAAGACCTTGTAATTGTAATAGTGTGATATGTTCAAAAAACTAAAGGAAGACCAAGATGATCAGAGTACATTTGGTGAGGACAAGCATAGCACGAGATGAGAATGAAAGGGCTAGCATACATTTACCACAGCAGATAGGGCCTTGTGCAGTATACTCGGTTGGTTGAGTACTATTTTAGTGCAATGGGAGGTCATGAAAGGATTTTAAGTAGGAGAGTGACACCACTTTATTTATATCTTTAAAAGACCACATGGCTGCAATATGGACATTGGGTTGGATTGGGGTAAGAGTGGAAGAAAATAGACATTGTTAGGAGACAATTGCATTACTCAAGGTGAGAGTTGAAATGGCTTGGACTGAGATGTTGACAGTGAAAATGGAGAGTTAATGGATGGGAATTTTGAGGATACAATCAATGAGTCTTAGTAATATCTTAGCAATATATAGAATGTGGGAGTAAAAGAGAGCTCTGTCGAGATATGCCCAGATTTTTCACTTGAGCAAATGGGTGGGAAAGGGTGTATGAGATAGTATCATTTATTGAAATAATGTAAGTCTGGAGGAAAAAACTTTTTGGTAGAAAATCAAAACTTCAATTGTGGAAATGTTAATTTTGTGATGTCAGTGAGATGATAAAGTGAATAGGTCAGCAGGCCAGTGAACATATAAATCTGGAAGTGTGGGCTAGAGATATAATTTAAGAGTTACTGGCATGTAGATAGTAGGGAGGAAAAAACTGAAATTTCTGAGTCACATCAGGTCAAATAGAAGAAGAAGAGTTGTCTAAGGACAAGGACATGTCCTTATGCAAATACGACAATCATGAAAATTTTGCATCACATAGACCAAGTAAAGAGCATTGCTAGAAGAAGGGAGCAATCAACTGTGCTGTTTGTTACTAAGAGGTCTAATAAGATGAGAGCTAAACAAATGTTGATTAAATTTGGGAATATGGGAGTCAATGGTCATTTCAGAAGGTGATTTCATGAACAAGAGGGACAGATGTCAGAGTAGAGTGGATTGAAGAAGGACAGGGAGATGAGGAAGTGGAGAAAAGTTGTAAAGACAACAGTGATAGACACCATTGGTTGGCTACCCAATAGCTATTTCCCCAATGTTAATAGAATACCTGTTTTTTCAGTAGTATCTGAGTGGCCAAGTCTCTTAGGGCAGTGAATTGATATTGTTCAAATCAATCATAGTAGTCTCATTCACCTTGCCATGTGATTGGGTCAGCCATGAGCATTTTCCACATTCTGGACAACTTCTTCCTCTGAGTCTTAGGGTAACACTAACATTTAAATAAAATATCACAGTTAACAAAATAACTTTGATTTGGGGGTGTTTATTTCAACACTCTAATACTAATCATGACCAATTACTCTATTTAACCAAAAACTCTTTTACTGTTTAACATAACAAGAATTATAATTATTATGATCTATTGCTCACTTGCTCTATGCCAGACAATGTGCAATGTGATCTTTGTTCATTCATAATAGTTCATTTAAATCTCCAATAACATTGTGAGGAATATTTACTTTTCTTTTTCAGACAAGTTATTCAAGACTTAGAGAAATTAAGTAAAATGTCCAAGGTCACAATCAGGTAAGTGTTGGAAAAGCAATCAGTGACTTATTCAGTCCACTGGAATTGTTCATTCCCTACAGAATAGAGTGCACTTTCTACTCTATCTATGGAAAGAGTGTCCTACCCCTGTACTCGTCTGCACTTGCCTGTTTTCTTCCTTGCTCAGACCTGCCCTTTTGATTCCATTGGCTTTCAGCCAACTATTCCACATCAAGATTAAATATGTTGATTTTACTAGGCCAACTGTGGCAGAATGATAAGCTTTTCCTGAATATACTGGGGGAAGGGGATACATTATTTAAGGGTTGACCATAACAGTAAATATTAATTAAAGATTGTATTACCATACACCTTTACATTAGACTAAAGGAATTCACTGTATATGTATAACATAGAATCAAAGAACTATTACATAAAATTATAGAACACTGATAGAGAACCTGATCTTGGTAGATTATTTAAATTTTCTTTTTCAAAAATGCAAATATGTAGTGTTTTTGAAGAGTAGAGGAGTTAATTAAGGCAAAGTGTACGTGGCTAAGAATCAGATAAGAACACTTTTAAAGGCTCTAGTACTTTGCAACCTAGGAGAGCTCATAACTTTTTTGAATCTGTTACCTCATCAATAAAGTGGACATAAAGCTGCCTTGTTTTCAAGATTGAAATTCAAATGAAATAAAGTAAAACCAAGTTTTCTGATTATAGCAAAGCATTTATACAATAAACAGTAATTTGATGTTTATTGTATTTAGGGACTGTGGTCACCTATAGTTACTATAGATAGTGAAATAAATGCTTAACTACATCAATATAATCTAAATAGATAGTAAATGCGGTGATAAAAACATCACAAAATCTTATAGGAGTACAAAAAGGTGGATGTAGTGAGAAATGAGGTTGGAATAGCAAATTAGGTAGAGAGTATAAGGGCATTCAAAGATATACTAAAGAGTTTGGCTGTTACTTACAGCAGTATGCTTACTGAGAGTTTCTAAGTATAGGAAAAATATGATAATATGTCAATGTAATTAAGATGGTGGTTTTGGATAAATTGGAAGAGCAAGGTCATGATCCCAGAGTCCTGGGATTGAGCCCCGCATCAGGCTCCCTGCTCTGCGGGAGGTCTGCTTCTTCCTCTCCCACTCCCCCCTGCTTGTGTTCCCTCTCTCACTGTGTCTCTCTGTGTCAAATAAATAAATAAAATATTTAAAAAATTAAAAAAATAAATTGGAAGAGCAAATATAGGAGTTACAGAGATTGGTTATCTTACTACTTCCAAATCCAGAAATCCTTAATGAGCCTCAGGTTGAGCCATCATCACAAAGAGTAAGGGATGGTGTTTCAGTTAACTATTGTCACCTAACAAGATACCTCAAGCTGAGTGGCTGCAGCAAAGGATGATTTGTTTCTCATCAGTATATGGATTAGCTAGATGGTTCTACCACTGGTTTTGCTGGGTCACATTCCTGTGGTTGTAATAATATTATGGCTGAAAATCCTGCATGGTTCAAGATGGTGGACTCATTCATACGTCTGGGTGTTGGTGCTAACTGTGGGTGAAAGCATCTCTCCACTCCTCCATGTGGCCTCTCATCCTTGAGGCAAGACTGATAATTTTTATTTTTATTTATTTATTTATTTTTTAAAAATATTTTATTTATTTATTTGACAGAGAGACAGCGAGAGGGAACACAAGCAGGGGGAGTGGGAGAGGGAGAAGCAGGCTTCCCGCTGAGCAGAGAGCCCGATGTGGGGCTCGATCCCAGGATCCTGGGATCATGACCTGAGCCGAAGGCAGACGCTTAACGACTGAGCCACCCAGGCGCCCCTAGACTGATAATTTTTAATCTATCACAAATAGTTTGAAGGATTTTGGAGGTAAACTTGATGGTATTTGGGGGAAGATGAAATGTGGGAAATAAAAAGAGGGAAGATCAAGGATGACTCAAGTGAGGAGTAGATAGGGGTGCATTAACTGAAGAAATGAATACAACAAGACTTGTTGGAAAGTGACCATGGGGATTGGGAGAGGTTGAAATGGATGCCTATGGGATAAGCACAGCAAGAATGTGGAAATAAAGATTGGAACATAGAAGAACTTTTAAAGAAAGGGATAGGAATTTGGCTTACAGGTCTAGAATACTGTAAAAAAGTATCAAATTTCCTGGTGATAAAAGGCAAAATAAAAAGAAAAGTGGACCAAAGATGGAATTCAGAGAAACACTAATATTTAAGAGGTAAGTGGCAAAAACAGCTAGCAAAAGAAATTGAAGAAAAAAAGTCAGAGAATGAGAAAGATATTTAGTGAGACAGAATCATGATGAAAGTAAGTCTGTAGAAATGAGATAATCATAAAAAAACCCCAAAATGTATACTATGCAATGCATAATACTTACCTATCAAGAGATTTACAGTTCCAATGAAATCTGTCCTCACATTTCCCTTTGTGTAAAGGATTTGTATTCACCTGAAGATTTTTTTTTATTGAAAGAAGAAATCTAAAGTGATGGATAGATTTTCATATATAAATTTATAACTGAACATTTCATACTTAAATAGAAAGTTGAAAGTGGTTGAGACACCAGGAAAGATCATTTGGAAACTAGCAGTGACCTTCCTGAGAAGAGAGAGTATGTGAATTACTCTCTGAACTGTGTATAGCCACAGCATAGAACTGTTCCTGAATCTGATTGAACAGTGTTAGTACAAACTCCAAGAGTGGATGTCACTAAATAGCTCTTGAGTGGGGGATGGAAAGCTGCTTAAGTTAAAGAAAAAACGCTTTGTTTCTAAATGTCTTCATTCCAATCTTTAATCTTTAAAATTTGTTCTTTAAAAAGTGTGAATGGTAGGGCGCCCGCATCTGCTTTCGGCTCAGGTCATGGTCTCAGGGTCCTGGGATCCAGCCCTGCATTGGGTTCCCTGCTCAGCAGGGAGCCTGCTTCTCCCTTTCCCTCTGTTTGCCTGCCTGCCTGTCTGCCTACTTGTAATCTCTCTCTCTCTCTCTGTCAAATAAATAAATAAAATCTTAAAAAAAAAGTATGAATGGTGATAATGTAAATAAGATTATGCAACCCACCATATGACTTCCAAGGGTACACTCTGGACTGGAACATGAGGACAGATTCAGTACAAAGGACCCGGAAGCTGACTTAAACTTAGCTTAAGACAGTTCAGTTTTTGAGTCATATTGACTACATGGGGGAGGGATTATGGGGCCTGGGGGTTGGTTTAAGGCTCCAACTATTATTGTTGAATTATCTGTTTCTCCCTTCAATTCTGTCCATTTTGCCTTATGCATTTTCTGGCTCTGTTATTAGGTGCATGCATATATATTTATAATAATTATTATGTCTTCCTGATGGATTGATCCATTTGTCATTATGAAATGTCCTTTTTTTTGTCTTTAACAATAATTGTCTTAAAGTCTATTATGTCTGATTCTAGTATAGCTACTGCAGCTCCCTTTTAGTTACTCTTTGAATGGCATACCTTCTTCCATCCTTTTAATTTCAACCCATTTGTGTCTTTAAATCTAAGATGTGCCTCTTGTAAACAGTATGTAGTTGAATCATTGTCAAAAATCCACTCTGCCAGTGTATGCCTTTTTACTGAAGTGTTTTATCCATTTACATTCAATGAAATTACTCATAATATTCACTCCTGCCATTTTATTATTTTTTATATGTCTTATGTCTTTTTTGTTCCTCTATACCTCCATTACTGCTTTCTTCTGTTCTAAATAGACATTTTCTAGGGTACCATGTTAATTCCCTGTTGTTTCATTTACTATATTTCCTGAGTTCTATGTCATTTTCTAAACTAGCATTTAAAAAGTATGATACTTAACAAGAATCATCTAAATTGCTTTGCATACATGAAAACTTCTTGGCCTCATGCTAGATTTACTGCATCAAAATCATAGGGGATTTGCCCAGAAATTTGTCTCTTTTACAAGGTCCACATGATTCTTATGCACCTTAATTTGAGAAATTTGGGGGAAAACTCTTCTCTCATCTCAAATATTAGAAAAGAAAGAGGAAATGAAGGTTAATCAAAGTTTCAATGCACCAGTGTCAGTGCCAGATACTTAAAATACATTCTTCTGTTTAATCCTCACAATGGCCATAGAGTCCTCACCTCTAATTAATTAACTTGCCCAAGAACATGCAGATAATAAGTAGCAGAGCCAAAAATTTAATTTAGGGTTTTCTAGTGAACAAAGAGAAGGAAAATCCCAGACAGTGTAGGAACTGACAGAAAAAGACAAGTACTCAGAAGGATATTAAAGGAAAGGGAATACGTTTACTTTGTTTTCTCTACCTGGTAAGAGACTCTGATGACTGTTTTATGCAAAAAGACTTAGATGAGCAGCTTGAATTCTGGTACTAATCTACATGAGAAAAATCAGAGATAGCTTAAGCTTTAAAAATCATCAATGTTCTATAAGAATTAAAATACTTGTAGTTTTACTCACATTTCTTTTTTTTTTTTTTTTTTTAAAGATTTTATTTGTTTGACAGAGAGAGAGACAGTGAGAGGGGGAACATAAGCAGGGGGAGCGGGAGAGGGAGAAGCAGGCTTCTTGCCGAGCAGGGAGCCCGATGTGGGACTCGATCCCAGGACCCTGGGATCATGACCCGAGCCGAAGGCAGACGCTTAACGACTGAGCCACCCAGGCGCCCCTACTCACATTTCTTTAAAGTTGTTTAGAAATGAATTTTCAAAGGTTCTTTCTCTATTTTTATTGAGAATTTAATCTAATAAATATTTGAATGCCTTTGTCAAGATAAGGGGAACATTTGTTGAATGCTTACTACATGCCAGGCATTATGTTAACTACATGCATTTTTATGATACTTACCAATAATACCACCAACGAGGTAGCGCATTTTACAAATGAGAAAATAGTGACACAGAACTTTGAAGTAATATGACCATAGCTGTCTTCAGAACCTATATTCTTAGGCAGTAAGCTCTCTGTGCTTTGTTTTTACTCTAACCATCTCATGCTAAATAGCTTTTGAATGATAATAGTCTGAAGCCTTTGCATATATTTCTTACTAGATAAGTTGGAACTCAACTAAAACAACGTCTAAAAATGTAGACCTATTGCCTTCTCAAGGTCTCTGAACCAAGTAATCTGTGATTAAAGTTGACTTTTACAGGTATGTTTCTCATGAAGTTAATAATACACAAGTAATAGACTTTCTGTATCCCCAAAAACCAGACATTGGATAAAGTGTTCTGTAACCTATGTGTGCCTACAAATTATAGGAAGGGGGGTGTAAGAGAGAGGGTATAGATTTGGGAGTGAGAAAATGTGAGTCTGAGTTCTGATTCTGTCACTTTTTAGTTGTATGATCTTGAGCAAATAAAGTTACCCTTAATTTTCTTATTGTAGAGGGAGTATAAAAACAATTTCCTTCCCTTTTTTAAAGACTTGATATGAGGATCAAATGTGATAATAAACATAAGTGAAATTATTTTCCATCTATAAATTAGTGTTATATTTCACTTTTGATGTATTTGAGCTTTATGCTTTAGAATCATCTTTAAAATAGGATTAACTACAATGGACTCTTCTTAAGTAGTAAAAAGTCTAAAATTAATGACACTTAAAATTCATATACCTTTACAAACCTGCAAATAATAATTTTAATCTTAATATTGACAGCATTCATTATCAATAGCTATGATACATTTTCTCAAAATTTACAAAATGCTGCTCCATGCTTTAGTTTGTTCATTTTCAAAATGGGAATAGATCTGCTTTGTCAATTTATTGTGAATATTAAGTTAATAAAGCATGATAATGTATTCTATAAACTGGGAAAAGCTATGCAGGTGCTATTAACTATTATCCATAATTTTGGAAAATGTATTTTGATAAGCAATGAAATAACATTATTTTAATTTTTTGTTATCATCTGTTTTATTTCATAAACTTTTTTGTAAACAGCAGTTTTAGGTTCCCAGCAAAACTGAGCAGAAGGCACTCAGATTTACCATTTATACCATGTCCCCACATATATAAACCTCCCCCACTATTGACATCTTACACCACATTGGTACATTTGTTACAGTCAATGAACCTACATTGAACAACATTATCATCCAAAGTCCATAGTTTACACTAGGGTCTACTCCTGGTGTTGTACACTCTATGGATTTTGACAAATGTATCATTGCATATACCCAACGTTGTAGTGTCGTCCAGAATAGTTTCACTGCCCTAAAAATCCTCTGTGTTCTGCCTATTCTTCCTCCCTTGCTTCTGCCAACACTGTCTTCATAGCTTTTCCTTTCCAGGATGTCATGTAGTTGGAATCATACAGTATGTAACCTTTTCAGACTGGCTTCCTTCACTTAGTAATATACATTTAATTTTCCTCCATGACTTTTCATGGCTTGATAGCTCATTTCTTCTTAGTGATCAATAATATTCCATTGTCTGTATGTGCCACAGTTTATCCATTTACCTTTTGAAAGATACTTTAGATGCTTCCAAGTTTGGGCAATTATGAATAAATCTGCTCTAAATAACCATATGCACCTTTTTGTGTGGGTATGTTTTCAACTCCTTTGGGCAAATACCAAGGTCATGATTGTTGGATCATATGGTAAGAGTAAATGGGTTTTGCAAGAAACTGCTAAAAGTCTGGTCCCAGGAATTCAGCTAGATAGCTATCAAATCATTCTGAACACCTGTGAACTCAACAGGAGATCTAAGAAAAGAATAGCTGTAACTCTACAAATAGAAAAGTGACCACTTTCTGCAAGGTAGGAGGTGCAGAGAAGTGAATCCCATGCAATATGGGAAGATAAACCCTGGCGGGGAGGGAGTCTCTGTAAGTTGGCTACAGAAAAGTGATAGAGCAGTGGAGCACAAAATCAGAACTTTTTTTAGAAGTCTGCTCTGGTGAGGGATGTCCCTGCCTGAAAGGTGCTCAGGTGGCAAAGCGGGGATGAAATCCTAGGTGGGACAGTGTGGTCTCAGGATCCTCGGGGTCATAGGAAGACTGGGGGTGCCTGAGTGTGACAGAGCTCCCAGGTATCAGAGCAGAGAAGCCAGCTGCAAACAGCAAGCTCAGGAGTGGGTTCTCAGCTCGGGGTCACCATAAATTGCAAACCCGGGCTCAGTCAGATGACTGCTTTCCAAGCAGGAGCCCACAAATGGCAGAACCAGCGAGAATCCCCCTCCATTTCCTGGGAGGAGTGGGTGTGAGAGCGTGCTGCAGGAGTCTGAAGGGTTTGGAGACTCCAATCAGGGTTGAGCGCCTGAGATAGAAACCTGCGGTCACTGGCCAGGTGAGCACGGAGTGCGGCTGGAGACCGGGGAGATGAGAGTGATTGACTGCCTTTCTCTGAAGACTCACAGAGGATTGGGGCCCTGAGTTCTTGGCTCCTCCGGGGTGGAGATTGGGAGGCCATTTTCTTTCTCATCCTCTAAAGCTACACAGAAAGCCTTCAGGGAACAAAAGCCACATAGAACAAACCAGAGAAGATTACTTAGCCTGGCCCCCTGGCAAGGGTGGTGCAATTCTGCCTGGGGCAAAGACATTTGAGAATCAACACAACAGGCCCCTCCCCCAGAAGATCAGCAAGAACATCCAGCCAAGACCAAGTTTATAGATCATTGAGAACTGCAAAATTCCAGTGCTAGGGAAATATAGCATATATTTTCAGGGCGCCTGGGTGGCTCAGTCATTAAGTGTCTGCCTTTGGCTCAGGTCATGATCCCAGAGCCCTGGGATTGAGCCCTGCATCAGGCTCGCTGCTTGGCGGGGAGCCTGCTTCTCCCTCTCCCACTCCCTCTGCTTGTGTTCCCTCTCTCTCTGTCTCTCTCTCTGTCAAATAAATAAATAAAATCTTAAAAAATATATTTTTAAATTTTTGTTTTTATAGTTACAGTCTATCCTTTAATTGTATTTAATTTTATTTTGTGTGTATAAATATATATATATATATATATATATATATAAGTTTTTCTTTCCTTACAATTTTGGGATGCAGTTTCTTCTAACAGACCAAAATACACCCAGAATCTAGTGTACGGCTCTGTTCTCTTAACCTGTCTGACAATACTCTCTTTCTTCTTCTTCTTTTTTCCTTTTGTTAAAGTCTTTTTTTATTTTCATCTTTACAATTACATTCTATCCTTTCAATGTATTTAATTTTATTTTTGTGTATATATAAGTTTTTCTTTCTTTACAATTTTGAGATGTAGTTTCTTCTAACAAACTGACAAAAATACACTCAGGATATAGTGTATTGCTCTGTTCTGTTCACCTGTTTATATTCCTTCTTTTCTCTCTCTCTCTCTTTTCTTTTGTCTTTTAATTTTCATTTTTACAGTTACATTCTATCCTTTCATTGTATTTGTTATTTTTGTACATATATAAGTTTTTCTTTCTTTACAATTTTAAGATCTAGTTTTCTAACAAACAGACCAAAATACACCCAGGATCCAGTGTATTGCTCTAGTCTGTTCACCTGTCTAATTATATTCTCTTTCTCTTTAAAAAAAATTTTTTTTTGTTTTTTGTTTCAGGACTCTTCTGATTTGTTTAGTGTATATTTCTCTGGGGTTGTTGCCATTTTAGTATTTTGGTCTCTCATTCATCTATTCTTCTCTGGACAGAATGACAAGATGGAAAAACTCACCTCAAAAAAGAGAACAAGAGGCAGTACTGACTGCCAGGGACTTAATCAGTACAGACATAAGTAAGATGCTGGAACTAGAGTTCAGAATGATTATAAAGATACTCGCTGGGCTTGAAAAAAACTTAGAAGAGGGGCGCCTGGGTGGCTCAGTTGATTAAGCGTCTGCCTTTGGCTCAGATTATGATCCCAGGATCCTGGGATTGAACCTTGAGTCAGGCTCCCTGCTCAGCGGGAGCCTGCTTCTCCTCCCTCTGCCTACTGCTCTGCCTACTTGTGCTTTCTCTGTGTCTCTCTGCCAAATAAATAAATAAAATCTTAAAAAAAAAAGAAAAAAAAGCTTAGAAGACACTAAAGAATCCCTTTCTGGAGAAATGAAAGAACTAAAATCTAACCAACTTGAAATAAAAAAGCTATTAATGAGATACAATAAAAAATGGAGGCTCTAACTGCTAGGATAAATGAGGCAGAAGAGAGAATTAGTGATATAGAAGACCAAATGATGGAGAATAAAGAAGCTGAGAAAAAGAGAGATAAACAACCACTGGATCATGAGGAGAGAATTTGAGAGATAAGTGATACCATAAAGGGAAACAATATTCGAATAATTGGGATCCCAGAAGAAGAAGAAAGGGGGGGGGGGAGAAGGGATATGAGAGCAAATTATAGCAGAGAACTTCCCTACCTTGGGGAAGGAAATAGGCATCCAAATCCAGGAGACACAAAATCAATAAAAATAGGTCAACACCCGGACATATAATAGTGAAACCTGCAAATCTCAGAGACAAAAAAAAAAAAAATCCTGAAAGCAGATTGGGACAAGAGATCTGTAACCTAAAGGCTGGCAGCAGACCTATCCATGGTGACCTGGCAGGCCAGAAAAGACTGGAATGATATATTCAGGGTGCTAAATGAGAAAAATATGCAGCTAAGAATACTTTATCCAGCTAGGATGTCATTCAAAATAGAAGGAGAGATAAAAAGCTTCCAGGACAAACAGAAACTAAAAGAATTTGTGATCACCAAACCAACCCTACAAGAAATATTAAAAGGGATCCTTTAAACGAAGAGAGAGTCCAAAAGTAACGCAGAACAGAAAGGAACATATAATATACAGAAACACTGACTTTATAGGTAATACAATGGCACTAAATTCATATCTTTCAATAGTTACTCTGAATATAAATGGGCTAAATGAACCAATCAAAAGACACAGGGTATCAGATTGGATAAAAAAGGAAGATCCATCAATATGCTATCTGCAAGAGATTCATTTTAGAGCCAAAGACACTGCCAGATTTAAAGTGACGGTGTGGAAAACGATTTATCATGCTAATGGACATCAAAAGAAAGCTGGGTGGCAATCCTTATATCACACAAATTAGATTTTATTTATTTATTTTTTATTTTTATTTTTTTTAAAGATTTTTATTTATTTATTTGAGACAGAGAGAATGAGAGAGACAGAGAGCACATGAGAGGGGGGAGGGTCAGAGGGAGAAGCAGGCTCCCTGCCAAGCAGGGAGCCCGATGCGGGACTCGATCCCGGGACTCCAGGATCATGACCTGAGCCGAAGGCAGTCGCTTAACCAACTGAGCCACCCAGGTGCCCACACAAATTAGATTTTAAACCAAAAACTCTAATAAGAGTTGAGGAAGAACACTATATCATAATTAAAGGGTCTCTCGAACAAGAAGATCTAACAATTGTGAATATTTATGCCTCTAACATGAGAGCAGCCAATTATATAAGCCAATTAATAACAAAATTAAAGAAACACATCAATAATAATACAATAATAGTAGGGGACTTTAATATCCCACTCAGAGCAATGGACAGATCATCTAAGCAGAAGATCAACAAGGAAACAAGGGCTTTGAATGACACACTGGACCAGATGGACTTCACAGATATATTCAGAACATTCCAGTCTAAAGCAACAGAATACACATTCTTCTCTAGTGCACATGGAACATTCTCAGAATAGATTACATACTGGGTCACAAATCAGGTCTCAACCAGTACCAAAAGATTGAGATCATTCCCTGCATATTTTTGGACCACAATGCTTTGAAACTGGAACTCAATCACAAGAGGAAATTTGGAAAGAACTCAAATATGTGGAGGCTAAACATCATCCTACTAAAGAATGAATGAGTCAACCAGGAAATTAAAAAAGAATTTAAAAAATTCATGAAAATAAATGAAAATGAAAACACAACTGTTCAAAACCTTTAGGATGCAGCAAAGGCGGTCCCAAGAGGGAAGTGTATAGCAATACAACCCTTTCTCAAGAAACAAGGAAGGTCTCAAATATACAACCTAACCCTACACCTAAAGGAGCTGGAGAAAGAATAGAAAATAAAGCCTAAACCCAGCAGGAGAAGAGAAATAATAAATATTAGAGCAGAAATCAATGAAATAGAAACCAAAAGAACAGTAGAACAGACCAAAAAAGTAGGAGGTAGTTCTTTGAAAGAATTAACAAGATTGATAACCCCCTGGCCAGACTTATTGAAAAGAAAAGAGAAAGGACCCAAATAAATAAAATCATGAATGAAAGACAAGAGATCACAACCAACATTGAAGAAATACAAACAATTATAAGAACATATTATGAGCAACTCTATGCCAACAAATTAAGCAATCTGGAAGAAGTGGATACATTCCTAGAGACGTATAAACTACCAAAACTGAACCAGGAAGAAATAGAAAACCTGAACAGACTCATAACCAGCAAGGAAATTGAAGCAGTAGTCAAAAATCTCCCAACAGAGTCCAGGGCCAGATGGCTTCCCAGGGGAGTTCTATCCAACATTTAAAGAAGAATTAATACCTATTCTTCTGAAGCTGTTTCAAAAACAATAGAAATGGAAGGAAAGCTTCCAAACTCTTCTAAAAGGCCAGCATTACCTTGATCCCCAAACCAGAGAAAGACCCCACCAAAAAGGAGAATTACAGACCAATATCCCTGATGAACATGGATGCAAAAATTCTCACAAGATACTAGCCAATAGGATCCAATAGTACATTAAAAGGATTATTCACCACGACCAAGTGAGATTTATTCCTGGGCTGCAAGGGTGGTTTAATATCCACAAATCAATGTGATATACTACATATATAAAATAAAGGACAAGAACCATATGACCCTCTCAATAGATACAGAAAAAGCGTTTGACCAAGTACAGCATCTTTTCTTGATTAAAACTTTTCACAGTATAGGGATAGAGGGAACATAACTCAATATCATAAAAAACATATATGAAAAGCTCACAGTGAATATTGTTCTCAATGGGGAAAAACTGAAGGTTAGGAACATGGCAGGGATGTCCACTATCACCACTGCTGTTCAACATAGTACTAGAAGTCCTTGCCTCAGCTATCAGACAATAAAAAGAAACAAAAGGCATCCAAATTGGCAAAGAAGAAATCAAACTCTCACTCTTCACAGATGATATGGTACTGTATGTGGATAACCCAAAATATTCCACCCCCAAGTTGTTAGAACTCATACAATTTCAGCAAAGTGGCAGGATATAAAATCAATGCACAGAAATCAATTGTGTTTCTATACACTAACAATGAGACAGAAGAAAGAGAAATTAAGGAGTCATTCACATTTACAGTTGCACCAAAAATCATAAGATACCTAGAAATAAACCTAACTAAAAAGGCAAAGGATCTGTACTCAGAAAATGATAGAACACTCATGAAAGAAATTGAGGAAGACACAAAGAAATGGAAAAACGTTCCATGCTCATGGATTGGAAGAACAAATATTGTGAAGATGTCAATGCTACCTAGAGCAATCTACACATTCAATGCAATCCCTATCAAAATACCATCAACTTTTTTCAAAGAAATGGAACAAATAATCCTAAAATGTGTATGGAACCAGAAAAGACCCTGCATAGCCAGAGGAATGTTGAAAAAGAAAAGCAAAGCTGGTGGCATCACAATTCTGGACTTCAAGCTCTATTACAAAGCTGTCATCATCAAGACAATATGGTACTGGCACAAAAACAGACACATAGATCAATGGAACAGAATAGAGAGTCCAGAAATGGACCCTCAACTCTATGGTCAACTAAACTGACAAAGCAGGAAAGACTATCCAATGGAAAAAAGTCTCTTCAACAAATGGTGTTGGGAAAATTGGACAGCCACATGCAGAAGAATGAAACTTGACCATTTCCTTACACCACACACAAAAATAGACCCAAAATGAATGAAATACCTAAATGTGAGACAGGAATCCATCAAAATTCTAGAGGAGAACACAGGCAGCAACCTCTGTGACCTTGGCCGCAGCAACTTCTCGCTAGACCCATCTCCAAAGGCAAGGCAAACAAAAGCAAAAATGAACTGTTGGGAAATCATCAAGACAAAAAGTTTTTGCACAGTGAAGGAAACAGCTGACAAAACCAAAAGACAACTGACAGAATGGGAGAAGATATTTGCAAATGACATATCAGATAAAGGGTTAGTCTCCAAGATCTATAAAGAACTTACCAACTCAACACTCAAAGAACAAATAATCCAATCAAGAAATGGGCAGAAGACATGAACAGATATTTCTGCAAAGAAGACATCCAACTGGCCAACAGACACATGAAAAAATGCTCTACATCACCTGGCATCAGAGAAATCCAAATCAAAACGTCAATGAGATACCACCTCCCACCAGTCAGAATGGCTAAAATTAACAAGTCAGGAAACAACAGATGTTGGTGAGGATGTGGAGAAAGGGGAACCCTCCTACACTCTTGGTGGGAATGCAAGCTGGTGCAGCCACTCTGCAAATCAGTATGGAGGTTCCTCAAAAAGTTGAAAATAGAGCTACCGTACGGCCCAGCAATTGCACTACTGGGTATTTACCACAAAGATACAAATGTAGTGATCCGAAGGGGCACCTGCACCCAATGTTTATAGCAGCAGTGTCCACAATAGCCAAACTATGGAAGGAGCCCAGATGTCCATCGACAGATGAATGGATAAAGAAGATGTGATATATATACAATGGAATACTACTCAGCCAGAAAAAAGAAACAAAAACAAAATCTTGCCACTTGCAATGACATGAATGGAACTAGACGGTATTATGCTAAGCGAAATAAGTCAGCCAGAGAAAGACAAATACTATACGATTTCACTCATATGTGGAAATTAAGAAACAAAACAGAGGATCATAGGGGAAGAGAGGAAAAAATAAAACAATACGAAATCAGAGAGGGAGATAAACTATAAGAGACTCTTAATCATAGGTAACAAACTGAGGGTTGCTGGGGTTGGGGGGAGATGTGATAACTGGGTGATGGACATTAAGGAGAGAAAAAAAAGAGTGAATTTTACTGTATGTAAATTGTACCCCAATAAACCTGACTTAAAAAAAAAAGCTAAACTGACTTCCAAAGCAGCTGTACTTTTTTGTATTCCTACCAGCAAGGAATGAGAGTTTCTTTTGCTCCACATTACTTTTAGCATTTGGTGTTGTCAGTGTATTAGATTTTTGGCCATTCTAATAGGTGTGTAACAGTATCTCATTGTTTTTTCATTCTAATAATACATGATGTGGAGCCTCTTTTCATATGCTTATTTGCCATCTGTGTATCTTCTTTAATGAGGAATTGTAGGAATGTCAAGGATTGATGGCCACCAGCACAAGCTAGAAAGAGGCAAGGAAGGATTATCTCTTGCAGGTTTCAAAGGGAGTGTGGCCCTGCTGACATCCTAATTTTGGACTTCTAGCCTCCAGATCTGTGAGACGATAAATTTCTGCTGCTTTAAACCTCCTGGTTTGTGGCATTTTGTTATGGCAGCCCTAAGAAATTAGTACATCACTTCATGGGTTGTTTTGAGGATTAAGTTATTTTATGTCTGTAAATTATTGAGCCCAGATATTTAAGGCATGGTAAACCTTAAATATAGCGGTTTTAGTAATTTTAATTTGTCATTGTACTGAATTATGATCATCCTTATACTTGTTTGTCTACTGTGAATGAGACTCCAAGTCATCTATCATAGTATTAAGATCCTAAGTTTTATCAGGAATATTACATCTATTCTAAAAGACAAACATTGATATAGTTAACCAATCAATGATATAGTCCCCTTATCCTTTATTGTATTTTACTCCATTATTCACATTTCCCTTAAGGAGTATGATTACTATAATTGTTTAAATGTTAAGTCACAAGAGAAAAGAAAAAGTTAAAGCTTCTGCAATAAAATAAATCTTGAAAGGTGCATTTTTGGGCATGTATCTACATTGATATTACCATTATATATGCTATTCCATTCTCACAAACACATCAAAGATGTTCTTCGTGTATTCTGGTTCTCAAATCTAAAATTAATTTGGGATA
Organism: Neomonachus schauinslandi; assembly: GCF_002201575.2. Taxonomy (NCBI): domain Eukaryota; kingdom Metazoa; phylum Chordata; class Mammalia; order Carnivora; family Phocidae; genus Neomonachus; species Neomonachus schauinslandi. The sequence continues at coordinate 21,562,311 of NC_058404.1, forward strand.
ACATAAAAATTTCAGTGTTCTTCAAATCACAAATGTTTTTAAACAGTCATTTTATATATAAGAATCCAACTTCCTCATGTATTTTTAATCAGAATATCAGGAAACAAAGGAATTCATTCTGAGACAACATGCAGCTCAAACCAACATTTTATGTGCATACTGCTAGACCTCACAAGCTGTTTGCTATTTTAGATATCCATTTGGAGAAGAAATTCACCTGAGCACTGCTTTCAAGAAATGTTTTTGGGTAGTAATGTAATCAGGTGATTACAGTTTGAATTATTGCCTGCTCAATTAGGAAACCATCAAAGCACAGAAATGTATCAACTGGTGTCTTCCATCACAACATTCTAACAGAGCTAGCAACTTGTTGGGTAGACCACTTTCACTTTGTTCAAACACATACCTCTCACAGAGAAAACTTCTTGCAGGGAGGCTGAGAGAGTACAGAAAGAAAACAAAACTGAAAGATGAGAAATTGAAGCTAGGGTAGGGGAAGGTAATAAAAAGGGGAGGAGTGTTAACCTTCTAAAAAAGCTCTATTGTTCTAACCCCAGAAAGTCATAAATTCAGAGACTCAGCCTGTCACAGACCCAGAGGGTCAAGGAAATCCAAGTCTATTTTGGGATACCAGATCCTGTGAGGCAACCTAAAATTACCAAGTAACACATAAGTAACTGAAAAATTCAACCAGCCATCCTTCAACGTTAATAGGTTACTTAACATCTCCTGTTGCAACAGTGGAACTGAAAATGATGGCTCACTCCCTGGAGGTAACATGAAGATGGTGAGGAGGAGGAGGGGTTAGCTGGGTTAGCTGGGTACAAACAGCTTCACTCTCATCAAAGGCAAATTCTCATTCGCACGCGTGCTCCAAATAATTCATGGCATGATCGGCCTTTAACAAGTAGTTCACATCCACAGGATTGTTTACTTTCAAAAAGTCTTTGAAGTTTTTTTAATATATCAATCATAAGAAATTATATATTAATTATTATATATTATATATTGCACACATAATATATATTGTATGTATTAGTTACCTTGTGCTATTAACCAGGGGAAATACTTAAATAGAAATCTCTCTGAGACCTCTACAAAAGGACTAATGTGCTAAACAATAAGAATAAAGAAGCAAAAATTTTCCTTTCTACATGTATATTTCAAGGTAAGGCTGGACATCACCAGTAAAGAGAAAATACACATAAAATAACATTCCTAAATATGAATTAGATATAACTCAAGGTGGGGAAAACTCTATTAAAAAATAAGTAGGCCTTTAATTAGTAAGGAGACACTTTTGGCCTGTAGGAGATGCCACATTGACCTTTACATACGTTCACAAACATAGTAGCGTTCATGTATGAGCTGCTATTTAAAATTGTCACTGATGATAAAGGGTACAAATGTAAACAAATTGCTACTTCAATGTTTCCTCTTTCACAGATAGACTCTTTCAACACAGTATCAAGGTACTTAGCCCTTAGGAAAGCTCTGTCTGACTGTGAGCATGAGCACATCCTCACAGTCATGGCGATGGATGTTATTCCATACTCAGGAGAGAAAGTATGACTTTTGACACCTGAGAGGTTTTGTTGGTAACCCTGCAAGAGGGTAGGCCCCAGGGCTGTGTGCAAAAAGTGGGAATAGCTGCGGTAGATGAGGTTTGTGTTCTGTGATCAAGCCCTCTTGACTCATCTGCACCTCACTCTTGTTTAGTGGGGTGCAGAGACATCCTTAGCTCTTTTATTTTTGTGTTTGCAGCCTCAGAAAATGAGGCAATTGAAAGGATGAGGAATTGGTACTCTGTGTAGGCAAAAACCGAGGCAGCTCCATCAGGAAAATGACTTCTGATTCTAGCTTCCCCCACTACATCCTGTTGCTTTGGTCTCATGACAGGACCTTCCATCTCTTACATATAGCAATTCATTGGTCTTTTTATCTTCAGTCTCCTCTTTGCAATCCAATTATCCTCCAGGTCATTTCTAAAGTGACATTTCTAAGAACAAATTTATTTATGGCATCCAGATGATGCAGATTTGTTGATAATTCATTGAATCCAAATAACCCTAAGAGGAGAGAATGCCTTCCCTCTATTCTTCAGGAAGGCTATCCTTTAGGACTTAATTCCAGCATGACACTTCTGAGAAATCATTACTGGAATCTTCCATCCTGGGTTAGAGGCTCTTTCACTTTGCTTCTTGAACAACCTGTGCTTGTCTGTATTGTATTCCCTATTGTACTTCGACTATAAGCATCTCTTTGATCTCTTTGCTTCTCTGCTTCTTTCACCAGATTGAAAATTCTTTTTCCTGGTTTCATCATCTAATAGAACACAACTTCTTGGCCATGTAACTTTTTCTTTCTGAGCCTCACTCAGTTAATATGAAAATGGGAATGATCAAACACCTATGTCACAGGAGTGTTGGTCAGACAAAATGAAGTAAATCAGGTACATCATTGAGCACAACGATGGCACAAAACAATAATATTTGGCAAGCACAGAGATAGGCACTTCACATGGATTATCTCATTCATTCCGTACAATGTCCTGTGATGTGACTATTACGTTACTCCCTTTTCCAGACTGGGGAACTCAGTCTCAGGGAGAACAAGCCTCTTAACTAAGATCACATAATTAGTGAATAGTGTAAGTGGGGTTCAAACACAGAAGTCTTAGTCACTCAGTTTTTCTCACTAAGCCATCCTGTCTATGGTAACAGATGCTGAATAGCCCTTGTAGCCATAATTTCTCTTTCAGCTCTAGTACCATATACACTGCATGAACTCAGTCAGAGCCAAGTAAATGTTCATTGGATGTACATTTGCTTTTATTTTTTTCTTTTACATTTTTAAATTTTAATTCCAATATAGTTAACACAGGGTTATATTAATTTCAGGGGTGCAATATAGGGATTCAACACTTCCATACATCACCCTGTGCTCATCAGGACAAGTTCACTCCTTAATCCCCATCGCCTATTTCACCCATCCCCCAACCACCTCCTGTCTGGTAACCATCGGTTTGTTCTCATTAGTTAAGAGTCTGTTTCTTGTCTTATCTCTCTCTTTCTCTCTCTCTCTCTCTTTTTTTTTTTTACTTTGCTCACTTGTTTTGTTTCTTTTTTTTTCTTTTTAAAGATTTTATTTATTTATTCATGAGAGAGAGAGGCAGAGGGAGAAGCAGGCTCCCAAGGAGCAGGGAGCCTGATGCGGGACTTGATCCCAGGACTCTGGGATCATGACCTGAGCCGAAGGCAGACGCTTAACCATCTGAGCCACCCAGGCGCCCCACTTGTTTTGTTTCTTAAATTCCACATATGAGTGAAATCATATGGTATTTGTCTTTCTCTGACCGACTTATTTCACTTAGCTTTATACTCTTTAGCTTGATCCATGTCGTTGCAAATGGCAAAATACCATTCTTTTTTATGATTGAATAATATAATATATTATTTATAATATATCATATAATATCCCACATCTTTATCCATTCATCTATCAATGGACACCTGGGCTGCTTCCATAATTGTCTATTGTAAATAATGCTGCTATAAAAATAGAGATGCAGGTATCCCTTTGCATTAGTGTTTTTGTATTTTTTGAGTAAATACCCAGTAGCACAATTACTGGATTGTAGGGTAGTTCTATTTTTAATTTTTGGAGGAACCTCCCTACTGTTTTCCTGACTGGCTGCACCAGATTGCTTTCCCACCAACAGTGCAAGAAGGTTCCCTTTTCTTCACAAACTCACCAATACCTGTTATTTCTTGTGCATGTGTGTGTGTGTGTGTGTGTTTAGTCATTCTTACAGGTGTGAGGTGATATCTTATTGTAGTTTTGATTTGCATTTCTCTGATGATCAGAGATATTGAGCATCTTTTCATGTGTTTAGTGGCCATCTGGATGTCTTCTTTTGAGAAAAAAGTCTGTCCATTTCTTCTGCCCATTTTTTAATTAGAGTATTTGTTTTTGGGGTATTGAGTCTGATAAATTCTTTATATATTTTGGACACTAACCCTTTATCAGATATGTCATTTGCAAATATCTTCTCCTGGAATGCACATTTTAATAATGTCTACAAAAAAATCTCCCCTGCTTTTCCCACGCCTAAAACTCGTATCAAAAGTATCTTGGGAGGCACCTGGGTGGCTCAGTCAGTTAAGCATCCAACTCTTGATTTCAGCTCAGGTCATGATCTCAGAATTGTGAGGTAAAGCCCCACTTCTGGCTCTCTGCTGGGCGTGGAGCCTGCTTAAAATTCCCTCTTTCTCCTCCCTAGTTCCCTTCCCCCTCTAAAAAATTATCTTAGTATCCTGGGAAAGCATTTTCTTTTAAAAATTCTTAGTGTCTTTTTTTTTTTTTTAACCTCTACATGAAAAACTTCACTTTCCTTCCTGGCCAAATAAACTCAATTTTCAAGTCCCAGTTGTTTTGTCTGTGAAACACTGCCCAGCTCCTCGATCTACCAACATTTTATTGATGCCTCAATTTCAGCACTTATCTTCCTGTTCTGAAATGAGCCATCTGTTTGTCTTACATCCCTAAACAATTAGGTCCTTAGGGACATGATGTTCTATTCCATCTGTGTTTCCCTGTGCCAAAAGCAGGGGATGCCTAGTGGGCAGAGAAAAGCCAAGTGACTGGATAAGAGTTATGAGATGCTGAAACCCATTTCCAAGAAGTGCTGTGAGTTTCTCAGTATTTTAAAAATAATATTGATGGGTTACATTTTTTTTTGCCCCTATAAGGTTTTTTAAAATCCTTTTCAAAAGTATTGGAATGGCATAGATAATTTCTATTTTTCATTCTGTTATTCTATTATGCATAGACATTTATATAAAAGGTGTAATACTTGTATGTTTTCATAGACAGGCAAGAATTTATTGAAATAAAGTAACAAAGTTTAATGGTCCACATAAATAACATGAAATAGTAACAGAATGAATTATATCTGGTAAAATAAGTGGGATTTTGGACTTGGAAACAACTGTTCTATCCATGGACAATACCCCATCCCCTCCAAATTAGTTTATAGTAACGTTACACGTAAGAAGAAATCATAGAGGCACAAATTTAAGTAGATTCTAGGACATGCTAATGCTCTATTCCAAAAATAACTAGAAAAGGAAAAAAGTAAAACATGGCTTCTTTAACAAGGAAAACTTTATAAGGAATTGGGGAGAAGAGGAGCCATACATATCTCAAAGCTGCAATTTGATCTATGTGCATGAAAATCAGGTTGCATCCAGATGAAAATGTCAGCAGCTATGGATTAAAATGCTAGGTATTTTAAAAAATAGATTATTTTAAAAAGAGTTATCAAAATCAGAGGTCTGTTGGTTTTGGGTCAATAAGATAACATTTCAAGAATCCCTGTGTCCTGAAATATTTATATGGGAGGTTGCTTCTAGCAAAAAAATAAAGCAAACTACTACTACTAGTAAAGCTGTGTACAGTTTCCCAGAAGCTGGAATATTTTCTAGAATGAATAACAAGTAAACAAACACAGAAAAGCAGACATTCCAAGAACCAGTAATAGGTACTTTGTGTAACATGGTAACATGCTGAAGTCTGACGCTCCCCATTCATTAATAATATCAGAATACAAGTGCGTAAGAAGCAAAGACAGCTTTGATTAAAGACAGGTAGTCAGGGGCGCCTGGGTGGCTCAGTCAGTTAAGCGGCTGCCTTCGGCTCAGGTCATGATCCCAGGGTCCTGGGAACGAGTCCCATGTCGGGCTCTCCACTCAGTGGGGAGTCTGTTTCTCCTTCTCCCTCTGCCTGCCACCCCCCCCGCTTGTGCTCTCTCTCTCTCTGTCAAGTAAATAAATAAAATCTTTAAAAAAAATAAAGACAGGTAGTCAACTAATTCCATGTGAACCACATATGGAAAACAAGATGAGCTGATGGAAACTAGTGATCTGACCAAGAAAGGTTAGAAAGAAGCAGGTAGTGTAGGTATAATGGCACAACCGAAATTCACTCTTGCCATAGTTAATTACAAAGGATAAATCTACTCGGATGAGATTGAAGAGATTTTATGCAGGACAAAAAATATTAAGTTGACTCTAGCTGTTATATGAAATAGCATATAGCAGTATTTTATACATATATATGTGTGTATGTGTATATATATGTAGGTATATTATATATGTAATATATAAATAATAAAGTGTTTGCAGAATGATGAAGATCATAGCAACACATATCATTGTCAAACCCTGCTTCAGCCATTCATTCCCTCAGCAACCTGTTATGGTAACTGTGACTTCTCTATAATTTCAATTCCAGGCATCCCAAGTGGTGACCACCATTCCTTATTATTTGTAGTTTACCTGTCAAAGCATCCTGTCCCTAACGATCTTCCAGCCTCCAGTCCATTCATCTTACCATCCTAAGGATCTTTTCCCATCTTTCATGTGCTCACTTCTCTTCCTACTCCACTTCAATTTCATGGTCAATCATTATGATGACTTCACTGCCCCTCCCTTCCCTCTGGCTTTGTTGAATGTGTACTTGTCAAAATCACAGTTTTGGTGAAAACCACCTCTGCCTACCTGTACCTGTGAAGCTGAGTGAGGCTGGAGAAAGACATTTGACTATGCTGTCTGACTCTTAGACTCCTGACCATGAACTTAAAGTGGCATCTTAATGCCAGGTAATCACACCATAATTCTCAAGTACGCTTAGTCTCACACACTCTATTAGCCACCCTTTATGTCTGTTAGCACCTTCACCCACATGTTTACTTTCACGCCTTTTGAACTTTCCATGTGGCTGTCTAAGGCCAATCCCTTCACTCCTGTGCTAGATCCCACATTTTCTCTTCTGCTCAAGCCCATTGCTCCAGCAATTCTCCACTCCATCCTATATCATCATTTTTTTCTCTCTCTACTGAATCATTCTGGCTGGCCCACCATCTGCTATTATTTCCTCATCTTAAAAGCCCAAACAACAAACTTTCTCTTGATCTCACTTCTCCTACCAGATAATAGCGCATTTTCTTTCTTGCATTAACATCAAGATGCCATACCCTGTTGATTTCCTCCAATCTCACTTATTTTTCCTCCTCAATTTCCTTTGCTAGTAGCTCCTCCCTAACTTTTTAATTTTAGAGTACCTCAGTGCTCACAACTTGGTTCTCTTCTTTTCTTGGATGATCTTGTCCAGTGTTATCACTTAAAGTATCACATACATGCTGGCGAATCCCATTTATATATCTCTAATCTGGACCTTCCTTCTGAACTCCAGGCTAACACTAGATCCAAATGTTGTATTGACATCTCTTTTTGGTATCTAATATTGAACTCAACATGTTCAGAAGTCCTTTCCTCCCCCCAATTTTTTTTACCCATAGCTTTTGCCATCTCGTTTATGGATGACAACTCCATGCTTCCAGTCACTCAGGCTAAAAACCTTGAATTCATTTTTTACTCCCCTCAACTTTCTCACACCTTCCATCCAATCTGTCCAGAATCCTGTTAGGTCTATCTTCAAACTCTGTCTAAAATCTGACTGCTTCTCATCTCCTCCACTGCTTTGGTGATCTGAACCATTGTCACTTTTCACATAGATGGTGTGATGGCCTCCTTACTGGTCTCCCTACTTTCACCCTTGCCCCCACCTTCTAGCTGCTCTATTCTCTATACAGCAGCCAGATGATGCTTTTTAAAATCTAACTCAGATTGGGTCATTTTTCTGTTCAAAACCTTGCAATGTGTCCCTGTTTTACTCAGTGAAAGCCAAGGTTCTTAAATAACTTACAAGGTCCTACATTATCTGCTCCCTCTCCCTACATGTTCTCTTCTTTGATCTAATTTCTTGCCCATCTACCCATCTTTACTCTATTTCAGCCATATCCTAGCCTTTAGTATCAGTGATTGCCTCTCTTGGGAACAGTCTTCTTCCAGTGATCTGCATGACAAATTCCCTCATCTCCCTGCAGTCTTTGCTGTTAATTAACAGTATTTAACAGTGTGTAATATTTATTACATTCTGACTTCCTACCCCAGCATGTCCGATTCTCTCCTTACCCTACTCTACATTATTTTTCTATAGGCATTCATCATTTTCTTTTTTTTTTAAAGATTTTATTTATTTATTTGAGAGAGAGAATGAGAGAGGGAGAGCATGAGAGGGGGGAGGGTCAGAGGGAGAAGCAGACTCCCCGCTGAGCAGGGAGCCCGATGCGGGACTCAATCCCGGGACTCCAGGATCATGACCTGAGCCGAAGGCAGTCGCTTAACCAACTGAGCCACCCAGGCGCCCGGCATTCATCATTTTCTAACATACTAGATAGTATATTAATGTGTCATTTCTTTTTTCCATTAAATGTCTTCCTTCCTCTTTTGGAATGTAAGCACCAGGCGGGCAGGGATTGTTGTTTTGTTCACATGTGGAACTGAAGTTTCTAGAATAGTCCCTGTCGTGTGGTAGGTGCTCAATGCATATGTTTTGCATGAATGAACATGAATGTAAATTTGTGTGATGTTAAATCTGTTTTCAAACATTATATTTGAGTTTAGATGGATATATTTAAGATATGGTAGAGAGAGCTCGCGTAAATACTTGTTTTTAGCACATTTAATTCTCTTTTTACAACTTCTAAGAGATATCCTATCCTTCACCGAAATGTTAGACTTTGGTTTTGAATGTTGTGCTGCCATCTAATGAGGTAAATATAAATTACATAAATTTTTTTTCTTCTGCTTGTTGCTGTAACTTTTTCTTCAAAAACAATACCCCCTAACCTTCACAGAGTCGCAAGACTTGAGAAGAATGTTAACTAGCAAATTCTGATCCAGATCCTTGAATGCATGCAAGTAGAAGCATGCAAAGAGCTCTCTTGGAGTCTGAAAGCACCCGTTGGACAAAGCTGATGCAGAGTAAAAGATTATATCAATTACAAACGTATTATCTTTACTTCAAATAACATTTGCACTGGAAAATGAAACAAATCACTTTCTGGGTCACACTTTTATTTACAAAATAAACCTCTGATTTGACCTGGTACTGACCTGAAACACGGAGAATTTCTTTACCATAATAATGGAGCTTAAAGGGAAAATTTGCAAGAGGGGAAGTGAAGAACTATATATTTTTTTACTCTTGGGGCTCAAAAACAGCTTACCCGGGGCTGGAATTTTAGAGGTAGCAGACCACAGTAGAGTGATTTTTGCTTGAAATATTTCACAGGACTATAGACATGGTTAAGCTTTAAGGACCTTTTAACAAATGGAGATATTGAGACACAGAAGCCTATCTGATGGTCTTGGTTGGTTAGGTAGCAACATTCTGGGGCAACAAATTGAAGACCCACTCACAATTTGAACTATCATGTACAAATTTATTGCTGTGGCTTCATTATCTGTCATTTTAGAGGTGCTCTGCATATGTAAGTGTTCCTCAATGACTGGAAAATTGTCCACGGTATACTGGCCATTTAATCCGCAATCTGTCTTTAGTTCATATATTTTTTACTCCTTCAGGAAGTTGCTCCTGTACCCTGTTCTTTGTGATTGCTAAGAAAATAGTTTCTTCTATTTGCTTTAGTTTCTTTTTTTTCAACTTAAATTGTGTATGTTTAAAACATACATAATCTTGAGTTTTCCCGTTTTAAAGAATGGACATCTTAAGAAGTCATCGGTATTTTATAGACCACAAAGTCAAGTCATTTTTTTAAATTAGTGATTGACAGTCAAAGGTGATAAACACAAAGTGGAAAATCAACATACTGGCTAAAATTCTATGCAAAACTTATACTGGAATGGCTATTTAAATGCATTTTGAGAAATCCATTCTCTTCCAAATTGTTTTTAACGATTATCTATAAATGAATTTACTAAGAAAACATCTGTGTATGATTCCAAATCATTTGAGATTTTTATTTGGTAACTCTCACTTATGACAAACCCTTAACAGCCTCTGGGTCACTATGGCAGCTACAGAGTTATGAGGCTAAATCTATGTTCCTTCTTACTCCATAATTCATTCTGTCTACTGACATATTCGAAGCTCCATTCTATTCTTACCCTTATCGCTCTTCGCCCGTCTCGTTCCTGGAATCTGAACTTGAGAATTACAATGACCTGCAGTCATCATATGAGTGGGGGAAACACTGCTTTAAGTGATTCAAAAGTTTTGACCATGCTTGTAGAAATTGAGTTGTGTCTTATACTGTTTACTAGTCCTGACTTTGTATTTAGAATGAAGTACTAATTTATTCAAACCATGTTATATTAAAAAAATCCAAACCACCCTATTTTTATCTTCTTAGAAGCAATAGCAATCTATCAATAGCTTTTTGGAGGTGCATGGGTTGCTCTTTATGGTTGAAGAAGTGTGAGTCATGTACTGTATTGTTCACTTAATATAATTAAGATGTGAGTCAAAGTGGAAACTGTTAAGTTATAAATGATTATTATCTCCATGACTTTTGCTTTTAGAAACTTTTGTTTTCTTCAAATTATGTCAAGTTCACATTTAGTTTATTTCTCTTTTATGTTTTGTCACCAGTATATTGTAGAGTATATAATAGCTCTAAATAGGTAGAGGATAACTAAAGAGCTCGCTGAGTCTCCCTTCCCTACTCAACCCTTTTGTTAATTTCTCCCCACGTTGTTCATTTGTTCAGTGTTCAGTCCTCCAGATAGATGAGAACCATCTCCTGTCAAGGGTATGAGTAAGTGTGAGCTCCTGCCAGAAACTTGAAAGCAAGGGCAGGAATTTAATTGGAACTTACTCTCATTTCAACAAATAATTAAAGAAGGTTGAGTATGTGAACCATTTCTGAAGCAGAGCACTGAAGAAGAAGAGGTGTGACACTAAAGAATTTGCTCAACCTTGTGGATGAGGGTTGGTCTAAATTCACCAAGATGTGGTTAAAAAGGATACGTAGGGGTAGTCTAAAGTGAATGAATAACCATATATTTAATGAACACTATTTAATTGGTCACCTATAATTAGAATTAGCTTTGTGCAGTGCATACTTAGCAATGTAGAATAAGGGCATTGGCCAGTTACCAAGGGGTAGGGAAAACTTTATCCAAAACCAAAAGATTTTCTCTTAAGCACAGTTCTATAAATGTTCATGTCTTGTAAGAAAATGCCTCTTTTCCTTTAGTGCTTGACTTGAAGTGTAACTTCCTGCTCAAACCTAATCCCCAACTTTATGCATTTCTTTCACAGCCCTTAGCACTATATAGATCTTTTGCATATGATTATTTGTGTGTGTGTGCCTACGCACTTGTGTGTGTGTGTGTGTGTGTGTATTTGTATCTCCCCCACCAGACTCTAAGCTCCATGGGGCTGGAACACCATCTCTTTTGCTCATTATTGCATCTTCATTTGTCTATCACAGTGTGTAGCCCATAGTAGGTATTCAGTACGTAATTGTTGAATGAAAGAAATCGACAATTTTTATTGTCTATTTGTGCCAGTAAATGCTTTAGTGTAACCAGACATGTCTGAACTCCAGGGAGGAAAAAGCTTTATGTTCAAACTAGATCTCTCTCATTTCATATCCCTATGTCAAAAAAAATAATACAAATATGAAGGAAGAAGGGCTTGAACACATTCAAGGTAAACTAATGGGGAGCTTCTTTTCTTATAACAACTTAGAATAATAGAGAGAATTCTTACCATGAGAATATTGCTCATCTGGTAATGACAGTGGAATTAGCAAGGTAAAGACTAAAGATCCATGTATTCCATTAAATGGATATAATGACCTAGAACAAGTAACTCAGCTTCCCCTGGCTTCACTTCCTTCATCTGAAAGATGAGGAGGCTGGACTACATGATGTATAATTTATTCCTGTTTACAGATCTGGTGTCATATTCCCTTCAATAACCATGGGCCCAGAGATGTGAGATTTCGTTAGCAAGAATGGAAGACAGCAAGAGATGATGGTTATCCTAGAGAACTTGACACTCGATAAAAAATTTAAAGAACTTAGGAAACTCGTGAAAAAAAGCATATATAGAATAATCAATCTAGAAGAATCCTACTGTCAGGATCAAGCCACAAAGATAATACATTTAGAATATACTTCAGCTCACAATACTGCCAGTGCACCCCTGGGCTTTACACTCTGCTTCCCACGCTGTGAATTAACTTTGAGTAGCTCTGTTTTCTCATTTTTTCCCCATCACTCCCTAAAGATGCAAAGTCTCAGGAGGAACCAATCAGCCAGCATCTGTCTCTTGCTCACGTCCTGGCCAACCTGGCCTATCTGTCTCTTTTCTCTTCCCATAGAGGGAACCAAGGTCTTGTTTCCTTTCTTGTGTAGCTGATCAGTTTCTGAGGAGGCAAAAGTAACAAACCTCTGCTATATCCAACTTGTGACAAAATTACAATCTAGAGAGTTCTTTAATCTTACAATTCTGAGGCTGATTGGTGAAGCTTCACGGCGTGGATGGAGACTTAGAATATATGTCTTAGGCAGAACTAGAGGATGCACGGTTTATGTGCTGACCCATAAACCCAGTGTCCTGAAAGCCGCTGTTCCTGGTTTTCCAGAGGGTCAGAGGATGCTGTGGTTTTTTGACACTGCGGGCGGAAGCCCAGAGACCACAGTCATTGGGAACTGCCTTTGTGTTCTACTCCTGGGCTTCTTCCATTTTCTTCCTGCCCTGGAGCTTTGAAATTTGCCTACTGCTATGGTAATAAAAATGCACCCACTGAAACGTGCGCCATTGTTGCTCTTGTGTTATCTGGTAGTCTCAAGGAATTCTTGGTTAGTAAAGGGGTATGTAAGGGTGTCAAATTAGACTTGATCTTACTTAAAGCAATAACCCAACATAATTTCAAGCATCCTTTTGTATGTGACTAACTCCATTCTAATCTGCTAACCTCCTCAGTTCTGATCCCCAACATTTCAATGGTATCTTCTAGTGTTTGACTTAAACTTTGTAATTTCATGTATGTCCATATAAAGCTATTATGAATCCTTTATGGATAGTACCTATATACTAATTTACTCACTTAGCGATAAATAAGCACATGCAGTGTTCTAGGTGCTGAGTATACAATTAATGCACAAGACTCACATCCTATTCTCAGGCATGATTGAGAGAAAGTGATACCCATGCATATGTATGTGCATAGATTGTGTGTGTGTGTGTGTGTAAATGGAAATGTCTGAGAAAAAAGTATACCCTGAAGGGAAGCTGAATAAGACTGGCTAAGTGAGAAAAGGCAATAAATCTGTAAATGGACAGCTATGTATGAGTACTCATTTTGAATTAAATAAAAGGCTCACATGTTTATATAAACTCACATGGCATGTACATTTCCTCAGTTAGGGCTCTGTTTGCAAGCTCAAGGCATCTAGCATTGCTAATATGTGGACACATATGCCACTGGGTAGAACATTTGTTGGTTCACACACAAAAATACAGTGCTGATCTCAGAGCCATCTGTCATATGCTTGACTAGATGGTGTTAGAAAATTTGCAGATCTTTGAGGCAACTGAAGAGTGAGATGCTGAAATAATATAGAATCATATTCCCAAGACTGGGAGGGGCTTAGAACTATTTGATTCTTCCAGTTAATAACCACTGTTTATTTATTTTTAAACCTTATTCATTGTATGTGATCAAAGACACGGTGTAAAAGAAGTAGGCAAATATTATTTCTGGTTTCCTTTCCTGCTTCCCTCTATCTTTCTGTTGTGTGTTTCTATCTACCAGGCTCTGTGCTACATGCTGGGGAAATCAGACAGAGATCCTGACCTCATGAAGCTCAATTTCTCTAAGAGAAAGCAGACAGGACAATATAACACATTTTTATAAGCATGATAACAGCATGGCAAGAAGTAAATATAATGGAATATAATAAATACTGTGATAATAGCATGAGCCAAGATTTGGGAGAACAGAGCAATGAACATTTAATTGTTGTTGTCCAGCAGGATTGTGGGAGTCTTCACACAGATGACACCTGACCTGGTTGTTGAAGGATGGACAAGATTTTGCCTTGTTAGGAGATACATCAACAGAGAATTGCAAACTTCAGACAGACTACATTTCCTTGTCATTCAAAAAGAGCCCATGTTCAATGTCTCAAGAACTTGAGGACATATGTCAATGCTGAAGCAGCAGACGAAATTCTAAAATTAGATTAAAAACTTGGACCCAACTCTGGGCATGATGCTGATATGGGGAAGGAAAAGAAAAATAGTATTTGTTGATTGCTACTATTCCAGGCACTTAATATAGCTGATCTCAATCTAAAAATCAGTGAAGTAGGTATTAGTCCTTATTCACTTTTAAGGACAGGAAAAATGCTCAAGGCCACTCAGCAGTAATGGCCAGTATTTGGACTTGGATTGTTCTGACTGAAAAAGTCAACATAATTTTCTCTGCACCCTGTTTCCTCTATGCAGCTTTCTTGAATATGCAATATGTATATACACACAAATATATAACATTATAAACAAACAAAAGTACATACATACATACATAAATCCACATGCACATGTATATCTTCTTTATGTTCTTTACCATGGTATGGATCTATGTTGCAGGAATACTTTTTCTTACTAACTTAAATGATTTGAAAATAAAATATAAATGCTTTATTAGGGAATAACTTTGGAATTTTATGTAAATGGACATTATCAGGCCTAATTCTGGTTTAAGCCATGCTCATTTGCTCATTTTGGTACAAAAATTATCAGTAGGACAGCCCGTACTTGTGGCAAGACTCGGCCCATCACCAAATCTTTTTACTGAGAAGCTTTCAACACATAGCTCACTTACTGTTTACTAACACTTAGAAGTGTTAAAATCTTTCATGTCAACAGTTTGGGGATCTGGCTGTTGAGTCAATGGGGGCATTTTGTTGACTTCATAGGGTTTTTACAAAGGAGATCAAAGGGATGCATTATGTTTCAATACATAACTTTATAGGACAGATGGAATCCACCTTGAAAGACCCATGACACTTAAAGCCAGATTACCAAAAGTTTCAGACACTAAAACCTATTAGCTTGCTCGAAACTTATCCTCACACTGTCAGCACATTTTAGCTTCATTTATAGGTAGTGGACAATCCAGTGTGAATTTTAACTACTTGCCAAAGTTCAAGCATGGGTTAGAAGGATGGCCACTGACATATAGGTTATTCTAGTGATGCTCTGGTTTGGTATGTGGACTTGCTCTCTTGAATGGTTATATCACGCAAATGACTAAATCACTTTATTTGAATATAAAAAGCACTCACTCACAACTTTTGGGAAGAATTCCAGAGCTTGATATTTGGCTAGGTGATAGCTTCACAAATCTGTTCTATCTCTATTAAGAAAAGAGCATGAAAGAAAGTGGTTTGCTTTTCATCTTCCAGAAACTCCAAAGGAATTCTGCTCGTGCCCACATCTAACATCAGAAATGCACACAAACTTTGGGCGTTCACCCTCAAGCCTTGAAACAAATTGCAATGTTATAAATGAGGGTGGTGTACCTGAATATCCCTATATTTTAATCAATGAGAAGAAATGATTTCTGTGCACCCAAACCATTATTCAAGCTCATCAAAAACTTGTTTTGTGAAATCCTTTTAAATATATTTGGTAATTTTAAATAATTATTTTATAAATTAAATGCTTTAACGACATCTTGTTGTTTGATGACGTAGGCATTTAGCCCAGTGTTTGAAAATATTTTTAAATGTAATGAAGTCCCAATTTTTTTTTTAACATATACGAAGCCCCAATATTTATTATCTTTTATATATAATGCTATTTTAAGTGGTGCTGCAAAGTGAAATCTTTTGGATTTTCCATTATGTGATACTTCAAGTTACACAATTATTGGAATTTTTATTTTTCTTTTAGTTTAAAATAAGCAGTTGGGTTAAACATTTCCCCAAACAGATGCTGTATTTGTTCATTTCTGTGTGACTCATCTATTTATCAACTTAAGGTTTCAAAAGAATAGATTAAAATGATTGTATACTATTTTTTAAATGATATGAATACATATGACACTAAATTAAGTGTGCAAGTAAATGTTTAAAGGCCATAAATTACACATCTGGTATTTGTGAGATAACTGTACTTCAAAAACATTTTTTTCCAGAATACATATCTGCTCTATTTATGCTTGATACATTTTTCTAGGAATAACATAAAAATTGGCTACCATACCGGCTACCGAATGTCATAAGTTTAGTTTCCTTTAAATAATCATTTATCTTCCTTTGGTGTTTTTAGAACTTTGCTTTCCCCCTCCCCTCATCTTTGCTGAGGAGCAACTAAACTTTTTTTTTCTATTAATATATAGTTTCCTTCCGAGCATGTCGCCAGATACATTCTATTGACTAAGCATTTAAACCTTGGGATATACCGCAGTTTTGTCTGCCTGCTCTTCCAAGCGTCACCCTTTGAAGAGTGTGCTTTTCCATTTCTGTCTTGTGGGGACTCATCGCGAGCAGAAGAGGTTAAAGGCATCCACCCATCCAACAGGTGTGTAGGTGGAAGTCTCTGTCTTCCTTTGTTGGCAGTGCTGAAAGTGCAGGTGTTGAGCATCAGCCTCATCATTCCGTTTGATAGCTCGGCTTTTGTGTGCATCAGGTGGGGACATTTACACTAAATCTGAAGGGAAAAACCTCTCATAACTTTGTTGTCTAGTCTGAGAAGCATAAAACAGATTTTTTTTTTCCTTGACTGGTTTTAAAGCTGAAAAGATTGGTGTGGCTTTACCTGTCAAGCTTCTAGGTAGAAGTCTTGTTTTAACTTGACCATAAAACAGATACAATTTATTCCTGATTAAAAAAAATAGACATTAAACAGTTCTAAGCAGAACACTAGATATTTCCAGGATTTAATCAAGAGATCCTGGGCAAAGTGAATGCTTTGCCCTGATTGGAAAATATACCACCTTTAAGACACTTCTATTTGTTTAGATCCTTTGGGTTTAAATTATAATTGTACTTTGTTTTTTATCACACTCTCTGTCGCCTTAAATTAAGATGTATGTAGCACCAGGTCAGAGGCACTGAAGAAAATCGCCCTTTAAAATACCGAAATTATCTCCAGTATCTCTTGGCCTCCCTGGTTCCTATCCAGCTGTCACTTCTGCTCCATGATTCATTCTTATAACGTTAACCAGGTGTTGATTTAAAAATCTATCATTGCTGGTGTTCACTGCAGAATTTTTGGTCCTTTCTGAAAAGCCCAAACAATATAATAATGATTTTATGTTCTTTATAGGAAAATACGTTATTGTCATTCTGCAATCCAGGTGGAAAGGCACATCTATTATGCTTTGAATTACCTTCATGTCTGAGCATGACAAAAATGGAAAAATAATTCCTGTGTTTGCGTCTCATGGAAAAAGTATCAGGAAGGTTCCTGGGGCTCCAGAGTGTCAACGTGACAACACGGATTTCCCTCAATATCTTAGTATCACGGGTTCCTTTTTTATAATCCATTAACATTTCTGTCTATATCACCCAAGGGAAGAGGCCGTGTGGCTCAACAAATGTCAATAATTTGGCAAATTAAAAATCATTTGTTCTTTGAATTAACTAAATTCATTTATCTTTTAAATCACAGAAATTGGTAGTAAAGTGAAGCCATTTTATTCAAGGATTTTAAAATATCCTTTACCTATTTTTTTTTTTTTTTTTTTTTTTTTTAAAGATTTTATTTATTTATTTGAGACAGAGAGAATGAGAGACAGAGAGCATGAGAGGGAGGAGGGTCAGAGGGAGAAGCAGACTCCCTGCCGAGCAGGGAGCCTGATGCGGGACTCGATCCCGGGACTCCAGGATCATGACCTGAGCCGAAGGCAGTCGCTTAACCAACTGAGCCACCCAGGCGCCCCTCCTTTACCTATTTTTAATGTTAAACCTATTTTATGATACAAATTAAATATTAAGTACTGTCATAAAAATTTTAAAGTAAAGATTAAATAACTACATACATTAGAATAATGATAAGAGCTACTATTTATTTTGGGCCCTACTCTGTATCAAGTAACCCCTTTAATCTTTATGCCAAGAATTATTTAAAGTATGAGAAAACTGAGACTTGGAAAATTCACGTAACTTGCAGTCACCCAGCTAAAAAGTGACAGCTGAAATTCAAACCCAGACCCACTGACTTCCAAACTGCTTCTATTTCCACCATGGTACTTGCTTTTCAGTGAAGTAGGAAAATAAAACGATTAAAAAGAAAGAATTAGGGGCGCCTGGGTGGTTCAGTCAGTTAAGCATCCGACTCTTGATTTCAACTCAGGTCATGATCTTAGGGTTGTGGGATGGAGCCCCTGTGGGGCTCTGAGCTCAGCGTGGAATCTGCTTCTCCCTTTCCTTCCTTTTCCCCCCCCCCCCCCCCCCGTGCGTGCCCCCCCCTGAATAAAAATCTTTGAGAAAAAAAAGAATTATATAATAGGGTGTTAGAATTAATTGTGTTTTCAGGTTAGAGTACATTCATTAACAGAATCTGCATTGGGTTCACTGTATTACCAAAAGATTTTTAACACACACACACACACACACACTTGATTGCTTTAAGAGTTTATATAGGAAAACTGAATTGGTGACATTATAATGCACACTTCCTATGTGCTTGACATGGATAGTTTCATTCAATTATCATAACCCTATGAAAGTAGATATTTCCCATTTTACACAGATGAATACACCGAAGGCTAGTAATTTAACAAGCAAGCAGAAAAGCCAGGTTTTGAACTTAGCCCTCTTTAACTCTAGGGACTAGTAAGGCTGCATTGCATGCTAGGGTCTTACTTTGTAGATCAGTTTTTACTGTACACATTTGAATGTAAAAGATTCACAGGGTTTGAGGTTAAATTTATACTGAGCCAAGGATATATTACAAACGTTGTAAGCATTTGTTTAATTAAATCTAATATGAAATTTGTGTGTATGTGGGTGCGATTTGACAGTCTCCCAAAATTGTAGGGAAAAAAACCCAGCAGTTAATTAGGGATTCTAGTGTTGTTATTGAAGTTTTATTGTACCTTGGATCTTACCATTGAAAAAAGATAATACTGGAAAAAGAAGAGACAGGAAGCTGGGCCCCTCCTGCTTAGATGCTGCCTAAACACACCCTTTGCTCCAGATTCGATCTGCTTCGGTGAAAACAGTGGGCACAGATTTGGTCAGAATTCGGCTGGATGACAAACTTGTTCTTGATATTCTCTGTGATAATATTACTGTGTATTGAGCTTTCTTATGGATTTTGTGGTGATTTTGTTTTTACTTTTCTTCTAAGTATTTTTACCCTTCCTTTTTAGTGACAGAAGAGCATGGAGAAGTTAAACCTAACTCACAGTTGGATTGGGGCCCTCCAATGAGTTACCATAAACTGACAAGCCACTGTGTACTGTAATACCGCAGAGGCTCAGTGGGCGTTCGGTTGCTACTTTTAATTAAATAGAGCATTTCCTCCTAATCAGAACTGACTTTATATCCTGAATGATTTTTCCATTTTGTTTTTATATCCTTCCTGGTATGGTTAGCAACTCTATAATTAACATAAATGTTATAAGAACTAAATTAACTCTAGGCAAGATGACAGGTAACTTCTAATTCCAGGTCACTCTGTTAAGCGCTTCTTTCTAATCTTAAAAATGTTCTTTTGGGGCGCCTGGGTGGCTCAGTTGGTTGGGCGACTGCCTTCGGCTCAGGTCATGATCCTGGAGTCCCGGGATCGAGTCCCGCATCGGGCTTCCTGCTCAACGAGGAGCCTGCTTCTCCCTCTGACCCTCCCCCCTCTCATGTACTCTCTCTTGCTCATTCTCTCTGTCTCAAATAAATAAATAAAATCTTTAAAAAAAAATGTTCTTTTGTAAGACCCAGCTTATTCTAGATATTTAGCCAGGTTTTAGTCTTTGTTATAGAGTTTATATTCAAACTCACGTTCATGAATTTAATATTATTAAAATATAGTAGTAAGCCTCCAGTGCATGCTACTACTGTAATAGCTAAAGTAAGTCTAATGTGCTTGTGTTGATAAGCACAAACACATGTTGTCCCCCCCCAAGGAATCTGTCATATTTTCATATAGTTAGAAAATATATAATTTGTTTTTTTCACATGCAAGTAAACCCTAAAGAAAATTATATGCTCATAGGTTTTTGGAAGTGAGGTGAATTTTTGAGATATTTTCTTTTTCTCTCTTATACTGTTCTTTTGGAAATACCATTATTTGTTCTTTTCTCCAGGATCCTTTGAAGTAAAGGCAACATGTTAAAGCAAAACATATTGTTTTATATTAAATAAGTTATTGTATAAGATTATATATAAAACAGAAATGCCTTCAGTACTGTGTAATCATTGTTCAAGAGGAGGCGAGATGGACCGAACAGATCATATTTTTTAATGTTTACAATTTCTTTATGTGACTCAAGATCCAACTAAGTTTAGTACATTGCGATTTTTTTTTTTATTCATTCGAGATACAGAGATACAGAGAGAGAGAGAGAATATGAGCAGGGGGAGAAGCAGAGGGAAGGGGAGAAGCAGGCCCCCCCGCTGAGCAGGGAGCCCGATGTGGGGCTTGATCCCAGGACCCCGGGATCATGACCCGAGCCGAAGGCAGACTCTTAACCATCTGAGCCACCCAGGTGCCCCAGTACATTGCGATTAATTGATATAGCTCTTAAGTGTCTTCTAATCTCAGATTCCTCTCCCGTTCTTTGAATTTTATTTTCTCTAGCTTTATAGGGATATTATTGACATAACACATTCTGTAAGATGTACAGAGTATTGATTTGATACACCTACATGTTGCAAAATGATTACTACTGTAGCTTCGGCTAACACCTCCACCATGGCACATAATTACCATTTCTTTTTTGTGGTGAGAATATTTGAGACGTACTCTCTTAGCAACTTTCAAACATATAAGACAGTATTATTAACTATAATCACCATGGTGTACATTAGATCCTCAGAGCGCATTCATCCTGTAACTGGAAGTTTGTGCTTTTTTTGGCCAACATCTCCACATTTCCAGGTCAGATTAACTGATCGTATTTAAATAGGTAGGCATCTTCTTTACTTCCACCAAGAAGTAAAGTCTAATTTTTCTTGAAATAAACTGCTTTCATCCATCTATCACCTTCTCACTTTTGAAAGGGAAATTTGGATATGAGATCTTATATGTGTTGGTCTCCATAATCTGTAACATGAAGCAGATAGCAAAGGCCCCACGATGAAAGGCAGGTGACCTAATTTCACAGTGGAGATGATTGAGGAGCATGTGACTTTGTACTAGACAGTATGACCTTGGACATGCAGCTTCAGCTGATTGTTACCATCTAAGCATATTTCTAACTCACCTAGGAGAAGCCAGGAGTTCACATCTTTATGTGAAAACTTGCAATTTTTAAAGGTTGGCAATGAATTAAAAACACCATGCTTGCTAGAATGAATCAAAGAAAGCTCACTGCCAACAGGCCTCCAGTTCGTGAAAACTGGGCCTAGGGTTCTCTTCATGTATTTCACCCAGAGAAATGATAGATTGCCAAGATCTATTTCTCTCCAATTCCTTTCTTAGCTTTGTTAATGACATTTTTGTTGTTCTTCTTTTTATAGAAATATTAGTGTCCAAGCATTCAGGTGAACTATTTTGAGGCTCTGTGTTGAGCCCAAAACTTTAGAACTGATGTAGCCCACTTCCCTCATTTTATAAGTGAGAAAAGGAGACAGGAATGCTTGTCTTTTCATACTCCTTTATTTTCTGATTTGGCCAGTAACATTCTCTCCAGAGGATTTTCCCCACAAAGTGAATTTCAGTTTAGTTCACTAGACTCATACTGTGGTATTCTCAGAATAGAGTTTCTTAAGAAATAGATCTACTTTACATACTAAGGGATGCTGTTGTAATATACTGTCCACTTTGTCCTTTAATATCCCATTTGTGAGAACCCTCACTGGAGAAACTTCTACTGAATCTCCAGTAAGGACAAACGTTGCTTCTTTGATGCAACCAGGATTCTGGAGTCTGTTTCCTCTGTGTTTTGACCTCTGTTGGTCATTAGGAATGTCAGAATCAAATCAACAATTGACATTTAGTAATGGACTT
This sequence comes from Neomonachus schauinslandi, assembly GCF_002201575.2. Taxonomy (NCBI): domain Eukaryota; kingdom Metazoa; phylum Chordata; class Mammalia; order Carnivora; family Phocidae; genus Neomonachus; species Neomonachus schauinslandi. The sequence goes on from NC_058404.1 coordinate 21,584,373, forward strand.
CAAGACTTTAAGGCCTGCTTTTACCTGCTTAAAATTTGTCTTGGTCTTTTTTCTTCTCAGTAGAGTCTCTTTCTCTCTCTCTGATTATAAATATTTATTTTATTTTTTTCATTGCATTATATATATTTTGGTAAATCACACAAAATATTTTGCAGAAATACTGGGGAATATAAATAAATATATGTATGTGTATACTTACATTTATATATGCATGCATATACATACACACATTTATATAAAACCAAGTCTTCAGAGCAGGTGATATGCTATTATGTTCTTTACAATTTTCGACTAGCTTTAGTAATTATCATTTTTAAAATTAATAATCTACAATAAACAATCTATTTTTTTTAATCAGTTGATTTCTTTAACGTATTTATTGTGCCAAGGGTGAATGATTAACCAAAAACAGTTTCTCATTATTTCAGGCCAGGTTGCTATTTTTCAGGATGGCATCTAAAAGTGCCTCTAGAATGGATAGCCCCTTTGTATTTAGGTTCTTTAAATTCATCTGCTTTGCCAACCTTGGATTATAGGGTTCCTAAAGTAGGGACAATGTTGCTTCAGTATACATTATACATTGTGTAACACTGTTTCTCAACAGGTGCTAACTAAAAGCCTTCAGTGATGGGAGCAGTTGGCTTATTTTCATTTTTATGGGAGAATGTTGTTGTTCCTATTTTCACAAGGAATGGAAATGAACCAAAACATTGTTGAGAGTCTGTATTGTTCCAGGTACTCTGTGTATTTTCTCACCAAATTTATCACCATTCTCACAAAATGGGTTATTACTCTCATTCTGATTGGTTAGAAAACTAATGTTCTCACTTGCCTGAAGTCCGGTAATAACCAGTGATTCCCCAGCTGGCCATCAAACTCCATCCAGCCACCTTTGTATGGTACTGCTTTTCAGGAAGAGTAATTTTAGGGACTTGTCTGAATCAATTTTATGCCCACCTCCCACCTACTCACCTCTGCAATATGGTCTTTCAATGTTCATATAAAGAAAAGATTTGGTAGGCATGGAAGTCAATGTTCAGGCAGGTCCAATGATAGCGTGATTAGATGCACTTATACACATTTGTCTGAACTGAACCCACATAACAAAATGATTTAATTTAGAGTAAGAGTAATTTAGAATAATTCTATCTTCCTTATAAAAGTGTTTAATTCAAATTCAAGTGCCCCTGGTTTGATTAACAATTTTGAATATGAAAAATTTAAATTTCTTGTTAAATATAAAAGTCAGAGGAACTGTCTTTGCTTTAATCGTGCCCCAACTATGCTCCTGCCCTTTCTCCTAGGACTTCTGTCTTGCTAATAGTATAAAGCATTTAATATCTACTCTATATTTTGATATCTTTATATACTTATGGCAGATTATTCTATTGAAATCACCAGAATTTAGCTTGCAGCTAAACATTCTTATCTAATTGGCTTAATATCTTAAATAATGCTAATATAATTTTAGAACAACTGGATTGATTCTTTAATAGGTTACTCAGTGACAAATGACTGACCCAAAAACAGAGGCAGATAATTTTGCATTGTTAATTCCTGAAAGATAGGGACTTTGCTGGCTACCCACTTTTTTCCATTGTGATGAATGCCATGACAAATAATTTGTTTCAACTAAATAATTTCATTAGCTAAAAAAATACTACAGGAAAAAATAATTTCAGTTGACCCTTACTTTCTTCTTTTTTCATATTCTGAAAATTTTCTTCAACAGGCATGTGTTATTTATACTATCAAGAAAAAACAACGGAGCTATTATCATTTTAAACAACTAAAAATGAACCAGTGATGTGTAAGCTATGTTTTTGTGGATCAAGCTGTAGATCAGAGAATACCTCAAGGGGAAAAAAAAAACAAAACAAAACACATTTTTGTTGTTGTTGCTTGTGTGTGTGTGTGTGTGTGTGTGTGTGTGTGTGTGTAGATTGGAATGCATTTATGAAAAAGTAGCCAGAATGCAGAATAAACACCATTTGGCACAATAAAGGTTGGGCTTGTACAAAGATTCAGGTTTTCATATTTTGCTTTTATAGGGGAACTCTAGACCCCAATTCTACTGACAATATTATTTATGTTGTGTGGAGTGAAAAGATTCTTGTACTTTTGATTATCAGCATTTGAGGTTCTCTAAATTTAGTCGAAACAGAAAATATAAGAATAACTTAGGCTGTGGAATAAAAGCTGGACCCAGGCCTAACAGGGGTGTTTTTTAACCTAAGGACTCCATATAGAGTGATTATATGAGACTAAAATGAAGAAAATTCAGGCTCCTGACCACCGGGCTTTATCTAAAAAAAAAAAACAATAAAAAGCCCAACCCAGTCTTTATTATCAATAGGTTTTAAAAATATATTTTGATATTTATTAGTTCACCTTCGAAATAGACACAGATGAGTCTGGAGAGGAGAAACCCCGTTAAAACAAGTAGGGGCACACAGGGATTTAAGATGATATCTCTAATGAAATACAGAGCTTCAGCACTGTGAGAAAATTAAGACTTGGGCCAAGAATCAAAGAGGAGCTCAATAGTCTTCAGAAGGCGTTTTTATAGTCTGGGATCAAGGGGGTTTCATCTGCTGAAGTGTCGAGGACCAGTAATGGTCTGCTAATCTATGAGGGGCTTTTATATTGTTTTCTTTGCAATTTCTGAGACTGTTAAAGCTTAAAAGTAAGAGGTTGCAGGCTGGAAATCAGATGTGCTCTAGAGGCAAGATGGCCCACCTTCGTTCAGTGCCATGTGATGTTCGGGAGGGCGTGGAATGCTTTGAGGATTCCCTTAAAGGTTAAAGATGTCAAATACTCTTAGTTGCTTCATTCACATGTGAGAGACCAAAAAAAAAAAAAAAAAAAAAAAGAGAAAAAAAGAAGAGGATCCAAAGGCATAGGAAATTATTCAGTTTTCTGAATTGAGAATAACAATTGCACTTGATTTTTTTTTTTCTTTTTTGGATACGAGACATTTGATGCTTCCATACTGAAGAGACCTAGTGGTGGTATACATTTGCTAGACCTTTACATGTCATTTAATTTGAATGTTTATAAAGAAACCTAGGCTCTTCAGAGTAAATACTGATGTTTTAATAGTGGAATTTCATCTTAATTTAGAAAAATGTTGAATAAAAACTGCTTGTTTTCATTTTGAATGCAGTAGTACCGCATCTTCCTGGGGGCTAATGTCTCAAGTTAGAGCATGCAAAAATCACATGGAGTCTAAATTATGTTTGAAAACTCCTTACATCTTCCATGAAGTACAGAATATCTGGTTTTTATGTAAACAGCTTGTACAATAATTATGTACATACTAAAATATAATATAAATAAAGTATAATTTCACAGTATATAAAATTTCTCAATTGCCCCTTTATTATTATTATTGTTTCCAAACATATTGTTTCTGCATCTGAAGTATGCATCTGAAAAAACAGTACTCTGAAGAAAAACCAATTAAATATTTGATAAAGTGAAAGAAAAGCTCTTTGGGGGCACCTGAGTGGCTCAGTCAGTTAAGCACCTGCCTTTGGCTCTAGTCATGACCCCAGCATCCTGGGATCTAGCCCCTGCATCGGGCTCCCTCCTCAGTGGGGAGTCTGCTTCTCCTTCTGCCCCTCCCCCTGCTCATGCTGTCTCTCTCTCTCTCTCTCTTGCTCTTCACTCTCTCTCAAAAATAAATAAAATCTTTAAAAAAAAAGCTCTTTGTTTTTCAAAGGTTAGTGTAGTAAGAATACCCAAAAGATAAATGTTTCCTTGGCATATTTAATCAATAGTAAGATTCTGTTTATTAATTAAATCATCACCATTGGTCTCAACATGGCATGATCTCAGGGAAGTGCTGAGTTCTCTAAAAAAACCATCCCAAATGGCTTTGGAAAATGATTTTAGCAATTAAATCCATGAAATAATTTAATGAAACACCCTTAATCCTATCCTTTCTTTCCTGTTAAAATTTTAGAAAACACCAAGCAAATCTGCCAACAAATGACCTACTAAGAATATTAAAAATTCTGGGCACCTGGGTGGCTCAGTTGATTAAGCGTCTGTCTTTGGCTCAGGTCATGATCCCAGGGTCCTGGAATTGAGTCCCACATCGGGCTCCCTGTTCTGCGGGGAACCTGCTTCTCCCGCTACCTTCCTCTCTCTCTGTCTCTCTGTCTCTCATGAATAAATATATAAAATCTTAAAAAAAAAAGAATATTCAAAATTCTAATAAAAGTAAAGGATAAAAGGTTGCTCTAATTACTTTTTCCATTATTGATTTGTCTGCAAAAACCTCCCAACCTTAAAAAGGATCACCACTACCATAAAAGGCATGAGTTTTTATTTGGTTAAATAGAAAAAAAAACAAACAAAAACCAAACCTGCCCCCCCCCCCCCCCCCATGTTATCTTTAGAATACCTCATGGTAGGACGACAGGCAGGCTAAATTTTCTTAAAAAATTAAGAAAAACATTTTCATATTTTAGCTATTCCCTAAGTGTGTGTTGTATCCTACTGTGGCAACCTTTTTCCCTTCCTGGCTTTTGTTTAGAAATCAAAATGACTGTAGCTGTTGGTTAAGAAAGTGGTGTTTAGATTTGACAAGTTCTCTCTTTTTTTAAATTTTATTTATTTGAGAGTGAGCGAGAGAGAGCACAAGAGGGGGTAGGGTCACAGGGAGAAACAGACTCCCCACTGAGCGGGTAGCCGGGTGTGGGACTCGATCCCAGGACCCTGGCATCATAACCCAAGCCGAAGGCAATCGCCTAGCCAACTAAGCCACCCAGGCGCCTGACAAGTTCGCTCTTTTAAATTAGGCCAAAGTGAAGACAGTTGTAGCCTTTGCTTTGTGTCTGGGCTCCACACACAATGTAAATGCGCCCCTTGCAAGGTGGTTGTGAGGGTTCAATAAAAGTCATCTGTGGAAGTTCTTTATACACCTCGGAGCACTTTACATTTCTGGTTTGAAGACAGTATTGTACAGCCTTCAAACAGCGCAGAATAAGAGCATTACCGCCGCGAAGTAAACCTCAAAACGCCGGCTCTTCCACAAAATTCATGTCATCTCTCCCAGTTCACCTAACTTCTTTAAATCCTAGATTAATAATCAGTAAAATGAACACAATAATAGTATCTGCCAGATAAAGATGCGAAGATTAAACAAAATAGTACATGTCAAGTTTATGTACATTTCCTGCGAAAAATAATAATTTAAAAATATGTTTCTATTAAGACATGAAAACTGTGACATGTTAATACAATTCAAATATACTGTCATTTGTTAATAAGCCCAACGGTTTAATGTGGGCTAAACAGTTTGGTTCAAATAAACCAATACTTAGGTTGAAAATAAAAGTGTAAAGAGAAAGATCTCTAATGTCATGAACTTTAACAGTTAATCTTTGCTTAATATATACACACTACACATTTTGAAATTCAAGAAAGTTTTGTTATATACTGTAATAAATTTACCTATAAACATGTATGACTTCCAAGGCTTCTATGTGCTACTAAATTTTTATCTGGGATCATCCTTGGGTTTCTAGAGTATATGTACTTGGCATTACCTAAGATTATGTAAGATTACAGACCTGTTTATTGCATTTTATCACCTAAAGGAAAACTTTCATGGGGAAAAGACTTACGTGGATTATACTGACATCCCAAGTATTTGGTTAATTTTATTGTGATTATTATTGTTTCTTAAATGGTAACTGGGAAAAATAGGGGTGAACTTATTGAATTTTAACCTTTTGAGTACTTCATGTTTTTGCACTTTTATGGTTGGATCTAGGAGTGAAAATTGATACATTTAATAATTAGTATGATATAAATTAATATGTAGATCAAAACTTTAAAATGCATCACTGTTTTCTCTAAATAAATACTAATGTAAAATATAATACTGCTTATCAAGTGATTTAAGTTGAAGTGTGACTCTTCAAATTTTTCAATAATTTTCAAAACATTCAAATCTAATTTCTTGAAACTATTGACTCATTTTGAAACCACTGCTATAATCTTCTTGTTTTATATGACTGTTACTAGCTAGATGATGCTCCTGAGTCATGATTTGTCATGGAAATTGTCATGCTCCAAGGGTAAATGGCCAAGTAGCCACACAGTACCTTGCCTCAAACACTGGACTGACTTGATTTCTCTGGAGCCTTGCAACAGGACAGTGCCTTTCCTGGGAGGATGACCTACAAGTTAACCATTACCTATCAGTAATTATACCCATCTTCCAACTCTTTCCAATTAAATTGATATTCAGTTGACTTATATAGCTTCTCTAAGTAGAGAATTTCTTTTAACATCAGTGATATGTTAATGATGCTATTTTTTTTCTCAGCTTCTGCTGTACGGCAGTTATTAAAATTATTTCTTTTGTTTTGTTTTGTTTGTTCCAAGTTTTTATTTAAATTCCAGGTCATTAACATGCAGAGCAATATTAGGTTCAGGAGTAGAATTTAGTGATTCATCACTTGCCTATAACACTCAGTGCTCACCACAAGTGCCCTCCTTAATGCTCATCAGCCATTTAACCCGTTTCCTGCCCACTTCTCCTTCAGCAACCCTCAGTTTGTTCTCTATAGTTAAGATTCTGTTTTATGCTTTACCTCTCTTTTTTCCCCCTCATCTTCATCTGTTTCATTTCTTAAATTCCACATATGAGTGAAATCATATGGTATTTGTCTTTCTCTGACTGACCTATTTTGCTTAGCATAATACTCTCCAACTCCATCCATGTTTGCAAATGGCAAGATCTCATCCTTTTTTATGGCTGAGTAATATTCCATTGTATATATACCACTACTTCTTTATACATTCATCAGTCGATGGACACTTGGGCTCTTTCCATCAAAATTATTTCTAATCATCTTAATTCTTTCTACAACAAATATTAAATATCTCTATCATATACCAAGTAATAAAAATTATATATTTCAAGTCATATTTGATTAAGTCAAACTTGATCCTTCAGCTTAGAAAAGAGGTATTATAAGTGGTGTGATTGAGCATGGTCATTTGCAGGCTGCCTGGGATTTTTTAACATGAAGCCTCTGCTTTATTTCCTCACCTATAAAATATAAATGATGATAATAATCATAACTTTGAATGGATTAATATATGTTTAGAATGGTATTTTATAAAGATGGTTTTATTTTTACTAATCAAATCAAAGCTCTTCTGCACATAGGAGATGAGCATTTAATGATTTTTTTTTTTTTTGGTGGTAAAAGTTTGAATTTTATTCTGGTTACAGTGGGAAGTCATTGGAGGTTTTTTTTTTTTCTTTTTTAACTGATTTTAGGTTTTAGAGCAGTTTTAGTTTCATAGTAAAATTGAGCAGAAGGCACAGAGATTTCTCTTATTGCGTCCTCCATCATAAGTGTCCAGCCACTCCATTATCAACATTCAACACTAGAATTGCATGTTTGTTCAATTAATCAACCTAGAGTGGTATATGATTATTACCTAGAATCCATAGTTTATGTTAGGGTTCACTCTTCGTGTTCATTCTGTGGATTTGAGAAACATGTAATGACATGTATTCATTATTATACTATGGTACAGGTAATTTCACTAAAAATCCTCACCAAAAATCTTTGGTGAGATGTCTCTTAAAGTCTTCTGCCCATTTTAAAATCAGGTTGTTTGTTTTCTTATTGTTGAGTTTTTTTTAAAGCTTTTATTTATTTGAGAGAGAGAGTGAGAGAGAGAGAGAGCACAAGAGGGGGGAGCGGGAGAGGGAGAAGCAGACTCCCTGCTAAGCAGGGAGCCCGATGCGGGACTTGATCCCGGGACTCCAGGGTCATGACCTGAGCCGAGGGCAGTCGCTTAACCAACTGAGCCACCCAGGTGCCCTTATTGTTGAGTTTTAAGAATTCTTTGTATAATTAGGATAACAGTGCTTTATTAGATTTCTCTTTTGCAATATTTTCTCCCTGTCTGGAGCTTGTTTTTTCATACTCTTACCTATCTCTTTCACAGAGCAGAAGTTTTTAATTTTAATGAAGTCCAGTTTACCAATTCTTTCTTTCATGGATCATGCCCTTGGTGTTGTATCTAAAAGTCGTTGACATACCCAAGGTCATCTAGGTTTTCTCCTATGTTGTCTAAGGTGTTTTACAGTTTGTGTTTTACATTTAGGTCTGTGATACATTTTGAGTTAATTTTTGTGAAGAATGTAAAGTCTATATTTCACTTTTTGGTACATAGATGTCCTGTTTTTCCAGCACCATTTATTGGAGAGACTATCTTTGCTCTATTGTATTGCCTATGCTCTTTTGTCAAAGATCAGTTGACTACATACATGTACTTCCCTCTCTCTGAGTTTTGAATAATATGGAAGACTCTTGAACAACTGCTCTGGTAATTATCTAAGCTGAAACAGAGGACCTGACAATTACCACCAATTCATTTGTTAATAACCATTCAGTTATTTGTTCATTCAGCAATTTTTATTAAGGGGTTAGTGTTTACAGGATCCTCTGCTAGCTGCTTTGGTAAATACAGAGAAGATCAAGACATGACTCTTTATTCCCTAAGCAGTTCGTGTATTATGGGCAAAAGATATTCTCATAAGAACCTAGTATAAAGAAGGGAGGAGTGGAAGATCACATGAGAATTTTATGAACACATGCAAGGTACCCCAGGGAACTTTGAGAAATTGATCCAGTAAAATTTTAGCCAGGGTGTGAACTGGTATGCAGACAGCCAATAAAATATCCATAGATGGGTTTAACACAAATTTACATATAGCTGAATGGAGGATAAGTGAAATAGAATGTAGTTCAGTGGACAATATCCAGAGAAGAGAGGAAGAAGAGACCTTTATCTTTACCACTCTTAAACTTCTCCAGGAAAGTTCATCTCCAAAACTTTCTTGAGGGAGACCTTGCCTCTAGCTTCCAAGGCTTTCTGCAGTTCAAACATACCTTTCACTCAGAAGGCCAGGACTGTGTAGGAATATTAATTGAGAATTGTCTTCCAATTGAAAGCAAAATTAGAGGACAATCTTCATATATAAATATATACAACAATACTGAAAGAAATACTAAAAGTAGAATCTAATGATGTATGAAAAGAATAATATATAATTACCAAGTTGGGTTTATTCCAGGATTTAAAGCTTAACATAAAAAAATCAATCACTTTGATCAAGTGGGATTTATTTCAGGGATGCAAGGGAGGTTCATTAATTTTTAACCAGTTTTTCTTTCTCTCCTCTGTATCTGAAATTCCACTTACATGTATCTGAGGCTCTGTTTCCCCCACCCACCCAACACCTTTTTTTAGTGTCTTTGATTGCATGAATTATTTTTGTAATGTATTGTTGGATTCCGATTGCTAATATTTTGTTGAGGATTTTTGTATCTATGTTCATCAGAGATATTGATCTATAGTTCTCTTTTCTTACAGTGTCTTTATCTGGTTTTGGTATCTAGGTAATGCTGGCCTCAAAGAATGAATTTGGAAGCTTTCCTTCCTATTCTATTTTTTGGAATAGTTTGAGAAGAATAGGTGTTAACTCTTCTTTAAAGGTTTGGTAGAATTTACCTGTGAAGCCATCTGGTCCTGGACTTTGTTGGAAGTTTTTTGATGACCAATTCAATTTCATTACTAGTAATCGGTTTGTTCAAATGTTCTATTTGTTCCTGATTAAGTTTTGGGAGGTTATATGTTTCTAGAAATTTATCTGTTTCTTCTAGGCTGTCCAATTGGTTGGCATATAACTTTCCATAGTATTCTCTTATGATCCATTTTTGGATTATAATCCATATATTTCTGTGGTATCAGTTGTTATTTCTTCATTTTTGATCTTTTTATTTGAGCTCTCTCTCTCTTATTTTTTTATGAATCTGGCTTAAGTTTTATCAATTTTGCTGATATTTTCAAGGGACCAGCTCCTGGTTTCATTGATCTGTTTGATTGTTATTTTAGTCTCTATTTCATTTATTTCTACTCTAATCTTTATTATTTCCTTCCTTCTACTGGCTTTGGGCTTTGTTATTTTTCTAGCTCATTTAGATATAAGAGTAAGTTTTTTATTTGAGATTTTTCTTGCTTCTTATAGTAGGACTGTATTGCTATAATCCTCCCTCCGAAAACAGCTTTTTTGCTGCATCCCAAAGATGTTGGACTGTTGTCTTCATTTTTTTTTTTAAATTTCCTCTTTGATTTCTTGGTTGACCCATTCATTGTTTAGTAGCATGTTATCTAACCTCCATGTATTTGTATTCTTCCAGATTTTTTTCCTGTGATTAATTTCTAGTTTCATACGGTTATAGTCAGAAAAGATGCATGATATGATTTCAATATTTTTTAAAAGATTTTATTTTTAGGTAATCTCTATGCCCAATGTGGGGCTCAAACACACAACCCTCAGATCAAGAGTCACATGCTTCACTGACTGAGTCAGCCATGCATCCCATGATTTCAATATTTTTTAATTTGTTGAGACTTGCTTTGTGGTCTAACATGTAATCTGTTCTGGATAATGTTCCATGTGCACTTGAAAAGAATGCGTATTCTGCTGTTTTGGGATGGAATGTTCTGAATATATCTGTTAGATCCATCTGGTCCAATGTGTCAGTCAAGCTGCTGTTTCCTTACTGATTTTCTGTCTGAATGATCTATCCATTGGTGTAAGTGGGGTATTACAATATATTATTTTTATTGTATTACTGTCAGTTTTTTCCTTTATGTCTGTTAATAGTTACATTATGTGTTTGGGTGTTCCTATGTTGGATGCATAAATTTACAACTGTTACATCTTGTTGGATTGTTTCCTTTATGACAATGTAGCATCCTTCATTACCATTTGTTACAGTTTTTGGTGTTTTTTTTTTTTTGAAAATTACATATGAGTTTTATTAGTATAGCTTTTACTGACTTTTGTCTCATTTTCCTGGAAGCTTTTGACTTTTGTTTTGTTTTTATTTAAATTGCAGTTAGCTAGCATACAGTGTAATATTAGTTTCAAGTGTAGAATATAGTGATTCAACACTTACATACAACACCAGGTGCTCATTACAACAAGTGCCCTCCTTAATCCCCATCATCTATTTAACCCATCCCCCTACTCACCTCCCCTCAGGTAACCATCAGTTTGTTCTCTATAGTCAAGAGTCTGTTTCTTGGTTTACTTCTCTCTCTTTTTTCCCCTATGATCATTTGCTTTGTTTCTTAAATTCCACATATGAGTGAAATCACATGGTATTTGTCTTTCTCTGACTTGTTTGGCTTAGCATAATACCCTCTAGCTCCTTCCACATCTTACTTTTTGCCATTTTAATTATTATGTGTCTTGGTGTGAAAGTCCCTTGGGTTGATTTTGTTGGGGCTCTCTGTGCCTCCTGGCTGTAGATTTTTGTTTCCTAGCCCAGATTCAGGAAGTTTTTGGCTATGATGTCCTCAAATAAACTTTCCATCCCCTTTTCTCTCTCTTCTCCTTCTGGGATTCCTATATGTGAATATTATTATGCTTGATGATGTTGCTGAGGTCCCTTAAGCTATTTTCATTTTTTATTATTCCTTTTTCTTTTTGCTGTTCAGCTTGGTTGCTTTCCTTTACTCTGTCTTCCAGGTCAATAATCTTCCTTTCTTCCTTTAATCTACTATTGATTCCCTCCAGTAATTAGTTCTCTTTATATTTTCCATCTCTTTGTTGAAGGTCTCACTGAGATCCTCCACTCTTCTCAAGTCCAGTGAGTATCTTTATGACCATTACTTTGAATTATCTATCAGGCATATTGCTTATCTTCATTTCACTTAGTCCTTTTGCTGTGGTTTTGTCCTGCTCTTTCATTTAGGACATATTCCTTTGTCTCTTCATTTTATCTAACTCTCTGTGTTTGTTTCTGTGTATTAGGAAAGTCAGCTACATCTCCTGATCTTGAAAGTACTAGCCTTATGAGGAAGAGGTCCTCTGGTGCCATGTAGTATAATGTCCCCTATTTACCAGAACCAGGTGCTTCAGGAGTGTCTCCTGTCTATTAAGTGCACCTACTTTTGTGTCTGGGCTGCTTTTGCCTTCAATCCAGTTGGCTGCAATGGCCCACTGTGCCTGTTGTGGGCAGGGTTTGGGACCTGTGTTGTTGAGGTGTCAGTCTGTGGTTGCTGTGAGCTTGTAGTTGGGTGAATCAGCAGTCAGACCAGATGCTTACCCTTGGCCCATTTGCTGAGACTGCACTTGCACTGAATTGCAGGTTGCACACCCTGCATTGTCTCCTCAGAGGCTTCTGTTGATGGGCAGAGCCAGTAGTCAGACCAGATGCCTGCCCCCAGTCCATCTGCTGGGGCTACCTTTGAACTGGTATGAGTTATCTTCCCATCTCCCCAGGGCAGAAGTCACTTTGGAGTGGCATCAGTCCCTGCTGGGGCTGCCTGTAGGATATGACTGGCAGGAGCTGCTTCAGAGTGGCTCCTGCCAAGTGACTCAGATTGGATGGGGCAGATCCATAAAAGAACACAAGAGCAGGATTAGCAAGGTAGGTGGATGTTGTTCAAGCTGGTTCCAGCAACTGTCCGGCTATCTAGGCTGGGAGTGGGGAGGAGATAGCACCCACCAGCTCTTTTGTTCTTGGAGAAGTCCCTTAAAGATCCCTGTCCCTCCAATATATGTTCCGAGATTAATAAATAAATCTCCTTCATGGATACCCCAGGTGCTTTTCAAGCTGTTACAGCATAGCACTCTCTTTAAGGGCAGGGACTCAGTTTCCTATCATCCTCTGCCTCTCCCAGCACTAAGCCCACTGACCTTTAAAGTACTGGTTAAGCCCCATTGATTGTAAATACTTGAAAAGTTAAGCCCCACTGGTTTTAAAAACCAAATGTTATGGGGACTTGTCTTCCCAGTGTGGGTCCCTTGTGTCTGGGATGTCTACATGTGGGCTCTTCTCCTCTCCCATCTGGCTTGTGGTATCCCTTCCGTTTGTGGTTCATCTCACCACCAGTTTGGTTCTAGACCATGTCTCTACTCCTCCTGTCCTTCTGTCCCTCATACCCTTTTTGATGTGGTCTCTCCTCTATGATTAACCATGAAAAGTCTGATCTGTCAGTCTTTGGGCTGTTTTCTGGGTTAGTTGCAGTGAGATGGCTATTCTCTAGGTGTGTCCATGGGATGAGGTAAGCTTCAGATCCTCCTACTCTTCCATATTCCCTTGACTCCTCAATCTCATGAGTAACAGGAGTGTAAACTGATACATCCATTTTGGAAAACTATTTGGCAAGATCTACTAACATCAAATACATGTACATCTTATGGCCTAGCAATTCTACCCCTAACAGAAATGCAAACATACATACAAGACATATGACATATACAAAAATGTTCATAGAAGCATTATTCATAATGCTCAAAAATGGGGAAAAAACTCAAATACCCATCAGTTAAAGAATGGAAAAATAACTTGTGGTATATACATATAATGCATTATATTCAGCCATAAAAATAAATTAGTGGGTAAATCTTATAAATATCAAGTCAAGAGAAAGAATCCAGACAGAATATAGTACATACTGTGTAACTTCAGTTATATACACACAAAAATAGGCAGAAATAATTTATTGTTTTAGAATTTGGGATAGCAGTAGCCTCTGAGGAGGAGTGATGTGTAATAACTGGAAAGGGGAATATGAGAATATGTTATTTCTTGGCCTGGCTAGTAGTTACACGAATGTGTACACCTCATGAAAATTACTGTTGTACACTTAGGATTTCTGCAGTTTTGTATATGTATGTCATACTTCATAAAGTAGTGTTAAAGTTGGGCACCTGGATGGCTCAGTCATTAAGCATCTGCCTTTGGGAGCTCTGCTGCACTCAGGCACCCCCGGTCTTCCTATGACCCCAAGGGTCCTGAGACCACACTGTCCCGGACGGTTCCACCCCCCGCTTAGCCACTGGAGCGACGTCCCTCAGCGGAGCCAACTTCTAAAAGTTCCAATTTTGTGCTCCGCGGCTCTATCACTTGCCAGAAGCGGCCGACGGAGGCCCCTCCCCCGCCGTCTGCAGAGGCGGAGCCCAGGCGCGGGCTCTCAGCTCGGGGTTGCCATACACCGTGATCCGTGGCACAGTCGGGCCACTGCTCCTCCAGGAGGGACCCAACAAGTGGCAGGTCCGGGGAGACTCACCTTCCTCCCCCGGGAGGAGCCGCGCAGGAGTGCACCACAGGGATCTGCTGGGTTTGGAGATTCCACACGGAGTTGGGTGCCAGAGACAGAAATGCTCGGTCACAGGCCGGGTGAGCATGGAGTGTGGCCGGAGACTGGGGAGATGGGAATGACTGACGGCTTTTCTCTGGGGGCTCACTGAGGAGCGGGGCCGAGTTCTCGGCTCCTCTGAGGCAGAGATTGGGAGGCCACCATTTTCACTCTCCGCCTCCAAAGCTATACGGAAAGCTCGCAGGGAACAAAAGCTCCGGAGAGCAAACCCGAGCAGATTACTTAGCCCAGACTGGGCAAGGGCGGGGCAATTCCGCCTCCGGCAAAGACATTTGGGAACCACGGCAACAGGCCCCTCCCCAGAAGATCAGCGAGAACAGCCAGCCAAGACCTAGTTTACCGATCAATGAGAATGGCAGAACTCCAGCACTAGGGGAATACTGCACATAGAATCCATGGCTTTTTTACCATGATTCTTTAGTCTTTCAAAGTTAATTTTTTTTAATGTCTTTTTTTTCTTTTTGAATTTTTCTTTTTCCCTTTTTCAACCAACATCTTATCAATCCCTTTTTTTAAAAAAATTTTTATTGTTCATTTTTAGAGTCATGTTCTATCCCTTCATAGTAGTTACCCCTATTTTTGGCATCTCTCTCTCTATATATATATAAGTTGTTCTCTCTTTAAAATTTTGAGATACAGTTTCTTCTAACAGATCAAAATATACCCTAAATCTCTAGTGTATGGCTTTGTTCTAGTCTCCTGCCTGATCACGTTCTCTCCCTTTTCTTTCTTTTTTTTTTAAAAAACCTCTTCTTTCTTTTTTCAAACAACTTCTTATCTTATCAATTCCTTTTATAAAATTTTTTATAATTTTCATCTTTACAGTCATATTCCATCCCTTCATTGTATCAACCCTTATTTTTGTACATATATAAGTTTTTCTTCCTTTAAAATTTGGGAGGCACTTTCTTCTAACAGACCAAAATACACCCAAAATCTAGTGTGTGGCACTGATCTATGCACCAGCCTGATCATATTTGATCATATTCTGTTTATTTTGTTTTGTTCTGTTTTTGTTTGTTTTTATCTCTTTTTCTTTTCTTTTTCTTTTTCTTTTTTCTTTCTTTCCCTTTCTTTTCCCCTAGTTTCAGGTATTTTCTGATTTGTTTAGAGTATATTTTCTGGGGACGTTGTTACCCTGTTAGCATTTTGTTCTCTCATTTATCTATTCTCCTCTGGACAAAATGACAAAACAGAAAAAATCACCTCAACAAAAAGAACAAGAGGTAGTACCGATGGCCAGGGACCTACTCAATACGGACATTAGTACGATGTCAGAACTAGAGTTCAGAATGATGATTTTAAAGATACTAGCTGGCTTGAAAAAAGCATGGAAGTTATTAGAGAAACCCTTTCTGGAGAAATAAAAGAACTAAAATCTAACCAAGTTGAAATCAAAAAGGCTATTAATGAGATGCAATAAAAAATGGGGGTGCTAACTGCTAGGATAAATGAGGCAGAGGAGAGAATCAGTGATATAGAAGACCAAATGATGGAAAATAAAGAGGCAGAGAAAAAGAGAGATAAACAACTACTGGATCACGAGGGCAGAATTCGAGAGATAAGCGATACCATAAGATGAAACAACATTAGAATAATTGGGATCCCAGAAGAAGAAGAAAGAGAGAGAGGGGCAGAAGCTATATTGGAGCAAATTATAGCAGAGAACTTCCCTAATTTGGGGAAGGAAATGGGCATCAAAATCCAGGAGGCACAGAGAACCCCTCTCAAAATCAGTAAAAATAGGTCAACACCCCAACATCTAATAATAAAACTTACAAGTCTCAGAGACAAAGAGAAAATCCTGAAAGCCGCTCAGGAGAAGAGATCTGTAACCTACAATGGTAGAAACATTAGATTGGCAATAGACCTATCCACAGAGACCTGGCAGGCCAGAAAGGACTGGCAGGATATATTCAGAGCACTAAATGAGAAAAATATGCAGCCAAGAATACTATATCCAGCTAGGCTGTCATTGAAAATAGAAGGAGAGATAAAAAGCTTCCAGGACAAACAAAAACTAAAGGAATTTACAAACACAAAACCAGCCCTACAAGAAATATTGAAAGGGGTCCTCTAAGCAAAGAGAGAGCCTAAAAGCAACATAGACCAGAAAGGAAAACAAACAATATACAGTAACGGTCACCTTACAGGCAATACAATGGCACTAAATTCATATCTTTCAATAGTTACCGTGAATGTGAATGGGCTAAATGCCCCAATCAAAAGACACAGGCTATCAGATTGGATAAAAAAACAAGACCCATCGATATGCTGTCTGCAAGAGACTCATTTTAGACCCAAAGACACCCCCAGATTGAAAGTGAGGGGGTGGAAAGCCATTTACCATGCTAATGGACATCAAAAGAAAGCTGGGGTGGCAATCCTTATATCAGACAAATTAGATTTTAAACCAAAGACTGTAATAAGAGATGAGGAAGGACCAGGAAGGACTATATCCTACTTAAAGTGTCTATCCAACAAGAAGATCTAACAGTTGTAAATACTATGCCCCTAACATGGGAGCAGCCAATTCTATAAGCCAATTAATAACAAGAGCAAAGAAACACATTGACAACAATACAATAATAGTGGGGGACTTTAACACCCCCCTCACTGAAAAGGACCGATCACCTAAGCAAAAGATCAACAAGGAAATAAAGACTTTAAATGACACACTGGATCAAATGGACTTCACAGACATATTCAGAACATTCCATCCCAAATTAACGGAATACACATTCTTCTCTAGTGCTCATGGAACATTCTCCAGAATAGATCACATCCTAGGTCACAAATCAGGTCTCAAGCAGTACCAAAAGATTGGGATTATTCCCTGCCTATTTTCAGACCACAGTGCTTTGAAACTAGAACTCAATCACAAGAGGAAAGTTGGAAAGAACTCAAATACATGGAGGCTAAAGAGCATCCTACTAAAGAATGAATGGGTCAACCAGGAAATTAAAGAAGAATTAAAAAAAATCATGGAAACCAATGAAAATGAAAACACAACTGTTCAAAATCTTTGGGATGTGGCAAAGGCAGTCCTAAGAGGAAAGTATATAGCAATACAAGCCTTTCTCAAGAAACAAGAAAGGTCTCAAACATACAACCTAACCCTACACCTAAAGGAGCTAGAGAAAAAACAGCAAATAAAGCCTAAACCCAGCAGGAGAAGAGAAATAATAAAGATCAGAGCAGAAATCAATGAAATAGAAACCAAAAGAACAGTAGAACAGATCAACGAAACTAGGAGCTGGTTCTTTGAAAGAATTAACAAGATTGATAAACCCCTGGCCAGACTTATCAAAAAGAGAAGAGAAATGACGCAAATCAACAAAATCATGAATGAAAGAGGAGAGATCACAACCAACACCAAAGAAATACAAACAATTATAAGAACATATTATGAGCAACTCTATGCCAGCAAATTAGATAACCTGGAAGAAATGGATGCATTCCTAGAGATGTATCAACTATCAAAACTGAACCAGGAAGAAATAGAAAACCTGAACAGACCTATAACCCTTAAGGAACTTGAAGCAGTCATCAAAAATCTCCCAACAAACAAAATCCTAGGGCCAGATGGCTTCCCAGGGGAATTCTACCAAACATTTAAAGAAGAATTAATACCTATTCTTCTGAAACTGTTCCAAAAAATAGAAATGGAAGGAAAATTTCCAAACTCATTTTATGAGGCCACCATTACCTTGATCCCCAAACCAGACAAAGACCCCATCAAAAGGAGAATTACAGACCAATATCCTTGATGAACATGGATGCAAAGCCTGTGGTATCACAATTCTGGACTTCAAGCTCTATTACAAAGCTGTCATCATCAAGACAGTATGGTACTGGCACAAAAACAGACACATAGATCAATGGAACAGAAGAGAGAGCCCAGAAATGGACCCTCAACTCTATGGTCAACTCATCTTTGACAAAGCAGGAAAGAATGTCCAATGGAAAAAAGACAGTCTCTTCAACAAATGGTGTTGGGAAAATTGGACAGCCCCAATGAGAAGAATGAAACTGGACTATTTCCTTACACCACACACAAAAATAGACGCAAAATGGTTGAAAGACCTCAATGTGAGACAGGAGTCCATCAAAATCCTAAAGGAGAACACAGGCAGCAACCTCTTTGACTTCAGCCACAGCAACTTCTTCCTAGAAACATCGCCAAAGCCAAGGGAAGGAAGGGCCAGAAATGAACTATTGGGACTTCATCAAGATAAAAAGCTTTTGCACAGCAAAGAAACAGTCAACAAAACCAAAAGACAACCGACAGAATGGGAGAAGATATTTGCAAATGACATATCAGATAAAGGGCTAGTATCCAAAATCTATAAAGAACTTATCAAACTCAACACCCAAAGAACAAAGAATCCAATCAAGAAATGGGCAGAAGACATGAACAGACATTTTTCCAAAGAAGACATCCAAATGGCCAACAGACACATGAAAAAGTGCTCAACATCCCTTGGCATGAGGGAAATCCAAATCAAAACCTCAATGAGATACCATCTCACACCAGTCAGAATGGCTAAAATTAACAAGTCAGGAAACGACAGATGTTGGTGGGGATGTGGAGAAAGGGGAACCCTCCTACATTGTTGGTGGGAATGCAAGCTGGTGGAACCACTCTGCAAAATAGTATGGAGGTTTCTCAAAAAGTTGAAAATAGAGCTACCCTATGATCCAGCAATTGCACTACTGGGTATTTACCCCAAAGATACAAATGTAGGGATCTGAAGGGGTACGTGCACCCCGATGTTTATAGCAGCAATGTCCACAATAGCCAAACTGTTGAAAAAGCCAAGATGTCCACTGACAGATGAATGGATAAAGAAGAAGTGGTATATATATAGAATGGAATATTATGCAGCCATCAAAAGGAATGAGATCTTACCATTTGCAACGACGTGCATGGAACTGGAGGTTGTTATGCTGAGCGAAATAAGTCAATCAGAGAAAGACATGTATCATATGATATGAGGAATATCATATCATATCACTGATATGAAGAATTCTTAATCTCAGGAAACACACTGAAGGTTGCTGGAATGGGGGGGAGTGGGAGTGATGGGGTGGCTATGTGATAGACAATGGGGAGGGTATGTGCTATGGTGAGTGCTGTGAATTGTGCAAGACTGTTTAATCACAGATCTGTACCTCTGAAACAAATAATGCAATATATGTTAAGAAAAAAAAAAAAGAGATAGCAGGAGGGGAAGAATGAAGGGGAGGAAATCGGAGGGGGAGATGAACCATGGGAGACGATGGACTCTGAAAAACAAACTGAGGCTTCTAGAGGGGAGGGGGGTGGGAGGATGAGTTAGCCTGGTGATGGGTATTAAAGAGGGCACGTTCTGCATGGAGCACTGGGTGTTATGCATGAACAATGAATCATGGAACTCTACATAAAAAACTAATGATGTAATGTATGGTGATTAACATAACAATAAAAAATTAAAAAAAAAAAAGATCATGTGGAGTTGATGAATTTAGATGAAGTCCAAAATGGAATATTACATATGTTTTACTGACATAAAGTGGATGTGTGACTTTTTCACTTAAGCAAATCTGGAGTCTTTTTGTCGATCGAAGTAAATTCATTTTACATGGAATAAATGAGTTTTCTAAGCCTGTGTCAATGCATATATAAAATATCAACTGTTTTGTTTTCTTATTTTCTTGATTAGTAATAAAATCAGGAAATTGATTTGTATCAGCTCAATAAAAATGAGCATTTAGTACAGAATTCCAACAAACATCAAGAACCCATAGTTGTTTGTTTTTGTAGTTATACCCCATACATTCATTTAGTTAAACATTATTTAAATCTATGTAAGATAAGGGTGCCTGGGTGGCTCAGTCAGTAAAGCATCTGTCTTTGGCTCAGGTCATGATCTCAGGGTCCTGGGATTGAGCCCCATGTCGGTCTCCTTCCTCAGTGGGGAGCCTGCATTTCCCTCTCCACGCCCCCCCACTGGTGCTCTCTTTTGCTATCTTTCTCTCTCTCTCTCAAATAAATATATAAAATCTTAAAAAAAAAATGAATCTCTGTAAGATATATTCAGAAAGAAATCAGTTTTTCCGTTGAAAGTAAATTGATTGTATTTTAAAGATTCAAAAATTAAAGTTAAAAATCAAATGAAATGCAAAGAATATAAATATTGCTGTTTTAATGCTGTATATAAATTTACTATCACAAATGAACTTTATGAAATGACCATATTTATAGGTCATAAATGTTTAAAATTGATAATGTCATTTGGAAAACACTAATATAGATGGTTAGAAAATGTCAGAAAGGTAGAATAACAGCATAACACCTTGCAAACAAATTACTTCGTAAGCGTCTTTCAGTTTTTTGTTTTGTTTTGCTGTTTTTATTTTTGTTGTTGAAGTACAATTAACACAGTGTTATACTCATCCTTACGTTTATTGCAGCATTGTTTACAACAGCCAAGATATGGAAACAACCCAAGTGTCCGTCCATAGATGAATGGATAAAGGACATGTGGTATGTATATATATAATGAAATATTAGCCATAAAAAAGAATAAATTTTGCTATTTGCAAAAACTTGGATGGACCTAGAGGGTATAATGCTAAGTGAAAAGACAAATATGGGTGGTATTTTTACTCTTATGTGGAATTTAAGAAACAAGACAAATGAGCAAAGAAAGAAAGAAAAGACAAACCAAAAAAAAACCCAGACTCTTAATTATAGAGAACAAACAGATGGTTAAAAGAGGGGAGGTGAAGGGGATTGAGAGCACACTTATCATGATGAGCACTGAGTAATGTATAGAAGTGTTTAACCACTATATTGTACACCTGAAAATAATATAACACTGTATGTTAATAATACTTCAATAAGAGCCAAGTTTTGATTTAGTTTAAAATCACCATAAAAAGTTAATTTTCCTTTGGAGAGCCATTTAAGAGTTGTTTATTACTTGCTTTATATGTGCAGTTGGAATATAGTATACCTGTCTTTTTGATCTTGTTGTGGATCCTTTTGGAGAATAAGGAAGGACTCAAAAGTTCTTTCTGTTCTGAGGGGATGCACACCACAAGTACTCTGCATTTTGGATTTTGTTTGTTACACAGCATTCTAATATATGAATACAAGTAGCAAACTCATTTATACTGCCTTGGTTTGTGTTCTGTTATCTGGTCCCTAGCCTACTCCAATAACCTTTTACTTTCCCTGATGATACTATAGTTTCCTTCTAGTTCATCCTTTATATCAGTGGTTTTCAAATAAAAAAAAAAAATGCAGCCAAATATTTGAAAATCAAAATCAAACTCTCAGGTGAACACAAACAAATTCAATACACAGATAAAAGGAGAACCCTCTGTTGTCTTTGGAGTGAGAGGAATGAGCCAGGCCTCTCTTGTCTTCCTGGTCGTTCTTCCTTCCCTTCAACTGAGGTCCACTTGAAACTTGTTAGAACTCCACGAAAAGTAGTACTATTTGGTAGGGCTTCTTAAAGAATTGAAAACTACTTTAGTTTAAGTTCCATTTCCAAAGCCCAAATTTTATCATTCCATTCCCATGCTTAAAAGTCTTTGTATGTCTCTTTGTGAATAATTACACATCTAAACTTCTTAAACTGTGTTCAACACCTTCTGAGGTTTCCCCTCCCCCCATCTAAAGTTAGGGTTGTTATATATTTATATATGTACCCAGATCTTTATGGTTATATTTCTACCTTCCCATGCCAACTCCCTAAATGCTGAAACTAAACCATGTAACTTTCCTGTCTGAGAAAGTACCATTGACATTCTACTATCTGAGCATTTGCACAAGGTGATATCTTTGTTTGGAATCCTCTTCCCCTCTTGCTTATAACTAATTCCTGGTAATACTGTCTTCAAAGTTAGATCAAGCCCCACCTCTCTGTAGAGACTTTTATGACACTGTCTGGAATAATGAAAGGATATTTCCTACTCTAATTAAGTATCTGTTTTCCCCAGTGGTCTGTGAACTCCTCAAGGACTAGGAACATGTCTGCCTGCTCGTATCTTCGCTTCTTTTCTCTCAACCACAGGCTTCATGCTGTCTGACACACAGAAGTAGTCCATTCAATGTCTGCTGAATGAATCAGTGAATCAAGTACTCCCATATAATAGAAAAGAAATGAAATAGATAAATAGATTTGCCTGGATGCAATGAATTTGGATCCAGATCTCTAGGTTCCTTAAAATGGTGATCAACATTTTGAATATATTTAAATTGGGCCAAGTCATGACTCATTTGCCTTCTCCTTTCAACATTAGTTATAGAAAAGTTTTATAGGTTTTAGCTTAGCCTCTTCAGGGTGGCAGCTTCAGGGTTATGTAAGTGACCCTTGGATAAAGTCTTAGGTGACTTGATGCAATTTCTGTCTCAGTGTTATAGATAAAATCTTACTTTGGGCCAGCTCACAGACTGTGGGACCTCTGAGTAGGGCATTTATCTCAGATCCTCTTTTTTTTTTTTAAATAGCTTTAGTGAGATATCACAGAAATAAGATAAACTGCAAATAATTAAAGTGTGCATTTGATAAATCTTAGCACATGTGTACACCTGTGAAACCATCACCATAATCAAGATAATGAACATATCTATCACAACCAAAAAGTTTCTTCATGCCTCTTTGTAATCTCTCCCTCCTGCCTCATCCTCTTAACCCCTACCCTGTCCCTGTTCCTAGGAAACCACTGTTCTTCCTTTAGTCACATAGATTAGTTTTTATTTTCTAGAATTTTAAATAAATAGAATCATACAGTAAGTACTCATTTTTTTGTGGCTTCTTTCATTTAGCGTCATTATTTTGAGATTCATCCCTGTTGTACTGAGTACTGACAGTTTATTCCCTTTTATGAATAAGTACTATTCATTTGTCAAATATACCACACTTTGCTTATTTATTCATCTGTTAATGGACATTTGGGTTATTTCCAGTTTGGGGCTATTACAAATAAAGCTGTTGTGAACACTCAAGTACAAATCTTCCTATAGACATAAGCTTTCATTTCCTTTGGGTAAATACCCAGGAGTGGGATGAATGAATCACAGGATAAGTGTAAATTTACCTTTATATGACTCTGCCAAACTGTTTTCCAAAGTTCTTATCTTCTCTTCCCACCACCAGTGCATGGGAATTCCAGTTGTTCCACATCTTTGTCTACACTTACTATGCTCAGTTTTTTTTTTTTTTATTTTAGTCATTTTAATAGGTATGTAGTGGTGGGCTTAATTTGCATTTACTTAATGACTAATGAATTTGAACACATTTAAACTTATTTGCATCAGTTGAACAGATAAAGTTACCTGTTCAAAACGTTTGCCCTTTAAAAAGTTGTATTGTTTATTTTCTTCCTCTTGTGTTTTCAGGGTTGTTTTTATATTTTGGATCAAGTCGTTTATCAGACACATGACTCCAAAATATTTTCTCTCAGTGTGGTTTGTGTTTTCATTTCCTTAACATTGTCTTTTGAAGAGCAAAAGCTTTTATTTTGCTGAAGTTCAATTTGTAATTTTTTTGAAAATTAATTTAGTTAGAGGTGTCTAAGAAATCTTTGCATAACTGCGGTGATAGAGATTTTTTTCTTAAATTTTCATTTAAAAAGTTTTACAGTCTTACGGTTTACATTTAGGTCTATAATCTATTTGGAGTGGATTTTTGTATATATATATATTTTCATATGATTATCTGATTGTTCAACATCATTTAAAGACTGTTATTTTCCCACTGATTTGCTTTTACAGCTTTGTTGAAAATCAGTTGTCCATATATGTGTGAATCTATTTCTGGACTTTCTATTTTGTTTCCCTGAAGTATTTGCCTATCTTTATGCCAATACTACACTCTTTTGATTGCTGTAGCTTTATAATAAGCCTTGGGATCAAGTAATATTAACATTCTAATTTTGTCTTTCTTTCTGAAAGAAGTTTTTTGCTTTTGTTTTGCTACACTAGGTCCTATGCATTTCCATATGAATGTTAGAATTGGTTTGATAATTTTTACAATACAAACCTGCTGGGATTTTATTGGGATTATGATTAATCCTGAGTTTAGTTTGAAGAGAACTGACATCGTATCAATATTGAGTTTTCAACCATACATGTGGTATATCTCTCCACTTATTTACTTTAAAAATATGTCTCAGAAATGTTTTATAATAGTCAACATACAGGTCTTGCACATCTTTTGTCATATTTTTCCCTATTTTGTATTTTGATACTGCTATAATTTTTAAAAATTCAGTTTCTGATTTTTAAAGTTTTTAAATTCCAGTTAGTTAACATACAGTGTAATATTAGTTTCAGGTGTACAATATAGTGATTCAACACTTCCATACAACACCTGGTGCTCATCATGACACATGCACTCCTTAATCCCCATCACCTATTTCACCCATCCCCCCACCTCCCCTCTGGAAACCATCAGTTTTTTCTCTGTAGTTATGAGTCTGCTTCTTCATTTGTCTCTCTTTTTCCCCCTTGCTCATTTGTTTAGTTTCTTAAATTCCACATATGAGTGAAATCATATGCTATTTGTCTTTCTCCGACTGACTTGTTTGTTGCTACTACATAGAAACATCTTTGACTTTTGTTTGTTGATCTTGTGTTCTGTGATTCATTAAATTCATTTACTCTAGAAGAATTTTGGTAGATTTTATTGCATTTTCTACATAAACAATGTCTGCGAAAAAAAGTTTTACTTCTTCCTTCTCAAACTGGATGCATTTCATTTATTATCATTATTATTATTTGCCTTATTGTCCTGACTAGAACCTCCAACATAATGTTGAATAAAGGCAGTAAGAGTGAACTTGCTTGCCTTATTGCTGATCCTGGGGGAAAGCATTTATCTTCCTCTCTTAGGTATGATTGGTTAACTACTTTTTTTGCAACTATTGAGATGATCGTATCATTTTTCTTTTAAAATTGTGATTCCAGTGAGTTACATTGATTTTCAAATGTTAAACCTTATATTCCTTGGATAACCCCTTCCTTTGTCATGATATACTATTCTTTTTATATATTTCTGGATTCTATTTACTAAAATTTCTTAAGAGTTTTTCTTTCTAAGTTCATGCAAGAGATCATCTGTGGTTTTCTTGTAATGCCTTGTTTGATTTTGGCATCAGGATAATGTCTTCATCAAATAAGTTCCCATTGTTTCCTCCTCTACCGTTTTATTATTATTATTTTTTAACATTTTAAAATTTTAATCCAATTAATTAACATATAATCTATTATTAGTTTCAGAGGTACAGATCTGTGATTCATCAGTCTTATATAATACCCAGGGCTCATTACATCACATGCCTTCCTTAATGTCCATCCCCCAGTTATCCCATCCCTCCACCCCCCTCCCTTCTGGCAATCCTGTTTGTTTCCTATGATTAAGAGTCTCTTATGCTTTGTCTCCCTCTCCGGTTTCGTCTTGTTTTACTTTTTCCTCTCTTCCCCTATGATCCTCTGTTTTGTCTCTTAAATTCCACATATCAGTGAGATCATATGATAGTTGTCTTTCTCTGGTTGACTTATTTCACTTAGCATAATGCCCTCTAGTTCCATCCACATCATTGCAAATCCTCTACAGTATTTGGGAAGGTTTTATATTGTATGTGTATGTATGTGGCATGTTATTATTATTATATACTTATATGTATATATGGTTATAAATAGATGTAAATCCATAAATATATATAAATGAATGTTATGTTATTATATATTTTTTACATAACCATATTATAGTTATTTCTTCCTTAAATACTTTGTAGAATTCACCATTGAACCCCTTTGGGAATGAAATTTTTTTGTGTGTGAAAGATTTTAAATTTGCTTTACTAGCTATAAATTTATTCTGGTGATCTATTTCTTTTAGAGTGAACTATGGTAATATGTGTCTTTCAAAATTTTTTTTCCATTTTATCTAAGTTGTTGAATTTATTCATAATTCATGAATTTTTTCTAGTTTGGCTATTGAGAATAGGCAACATAGCCAACCCCGTAGAAGTGCCACACAGTCTTTCCTCTAATCCTTTTTGGATGTTTTATTCTGCTCCCTGGTAGTTTCTTTGAATGCATATTCTTATAACTACTCAGGACACATCTCTGAAGTTCTCTTCCTGTCTTCTCTTCTCTTTCTAATCCCATGTCGTGTGAACTCTAGCTGCTTTGGTTGCCTGGAACTCTCTGCTGCGTCTTCTCAGTTCAGGTAGTCTACTGGGCTCTGCCTGGCTCCCCTTCCTTACATGTGGCCTGGAAACTCTTTCATGCAGTAAGTTGGGGTAGATGTAGTGCTGGGTCTTGCTTCCTATTTCTCAGCGACCACCATTATTTATTGTCTCATGTTTAGTTTCTTGAAAACTGTTATTTCATGTATTTTATCTGGTTTTTGGTTAAGTTGGGCAGGTAAATCTAGTCTCTGTTACTCCATTTTGACAGAAAATGGAAGTCTCTTTTTCATTTTCAAGTTACTATAAGGGAGTTTCTGATTAATCTGTACTCCAGAGCTTTATTGAATGAAGATAGGTAAAATTTTAACACTTCAAATAAATTCAAAATTACTTTCAGGTATGGATTAAGCAAAATATCACAGTAACAGGTGATAAAACTGTAACTGGTAGCATACAGGATGCCATGAGAGCACATAGAAAGATGAGAAGTAGGGGATCCAAGGACAATTTTCCATAGGAAGCACCATAAATTTGAGACCTACTTGATATTAACTAAGTTAAAGTAGAAGAGGAGGAGTATTCTGGGCACAGAAAGTGGCATTCATTCATTTATTCATACCCTCAGAACACATTTGAAAAGCCATTTTTAGGCATCTCTATGGGTCACGCTGCATTCTTTTTTTTATTTTTTTTTTTTAATTTTTTTAATTCTTATGTTAATCCCCATACATTACATCATTAGTTTTAGATGAAGTGTTCCATGATTCATTGTTTGTGCATAACACCCAGTGCTCCATGCAGAA